>NC_090653.1:219365371-219665371 GCF_040937935.1 Hyperolius riggenbachi
AGGAGGGAGGAGGGAGGTGGGAGGAGGGAGGAGGGAGGTGGGAGGTGGGAGGTGGGAGGAGGGAGGAATTAAAAACTCTCTAGCAGAGTGTGTACCAGCTGTCCCATAATTAATTAGTGTAGGCAGACAACTGAGTCAAATGGTATAAAGAACCTAGCTTGAAGGGAGGGTGGGCAAGTCCTCAAGCAGTGTGTTTGACCATTACATGGCTGCTGACAGTGAAATGGAGGGTAAAAATTTTGTTTTTTGATGCGAACTAGGCGAAGCGAACTTCCGCAAACGTTCGCCTGCGGGTGAGCGAACGCGAACCACCGAAGTTCGCGGGAACCGTTCGCCGGCGAACCGTTCGGCCCAACTCTACTCACAGCACAGCAGTTCAGTAGAAAGCTAACCACAGTAGTACTACTACTCTAACAACTTCTAGCACTGACTGCAGTATTCCTATCCCCTAATTCCTAACCTAACTATACTGTAGCTAGCTAAGGCTAATAGCTGGCCAGCAGGCAGCAGCTGGCCTGGTCTGTGCACAGCACACACACAGACACATAGCAGCTGCAGCAGCCCTGCAGCACAGCATACACTCTGACTGTCACACAATGAAATCAAGCTAATTAACATTACAACAATAGTGCAGTGATAGTGAAGGGGTTAATCACTGAACAGTTTTAGGTTTATCACTGTACAGCCCTTACTAGGCCAGCAGCACTGGAACATGTCTCTCAGTGAGCATTCACCAAGCTAGGACGATATGTCTCATCATGGCAGCCCTCCTTATTATACAGGGGGGCTGGCCAGGGTTGGCTGTCAATTAACATCAGGACTAGGTTCCAGACAGCGGTCGTGCAGCCCACATTGTGTCCAAAGTCCAACCGCACAACTGGGACATGACAGTTTTAACCCAAGACACCTTTAAAAAATTACGCAGCAATTGTGTTTTGGGTTAAATATAGGGGGTATCAGGGGCCTGTGGCACCCTGGCGGTGGGAGCTGCACAGGCAGCAGGAGCAGGGAAATGCAGCAGCAGCAGGTGTAACGTGTGCCAGGAGCATGGCAGACATGGCACGTGTCACTTGTCATGTGGCGCTTGGCACGTGTCACGTGGCGCTTGGCACGTGTCACATGCCATGTTCCATGTGAGACGTGCCAAGTGCCACGTGACACATGCCACGTGCCAAGTGACACGTGCCAAGTGACACGTGCCAAGTGACACGTGACATGTGCCAATTGCAACCTGTGGTACCCTGGCGGTGGGAGCTGCACAGGCAGCAGGAGCAGGGCAATGCAGCAGAAGCAGGTGTAACGTCTGCCAGG
This sequence comes from Hyperolius riggenbachi, assembly GCF_040937935.1. Taxonomy (NCBI): domain Eukaryota; kingdom Metazoa; phylum Chordata; class Amphibia; order Anura; family Hyperoliidae; genus Hyperolius; species Hyperolius riggenbachi. Next base: position 219,366,683 of record NC_090653.1, read on the forward strand.
AGCATGCCGCATGTGGCACTTGGCATGTGTCATGTGTCATGTGGCGCTTGTCACGTGGCATTTGGCACGTGGCACTTGTCACTTGGCACGTGTCACGTGGCACTTGCCACGTGCACAGTGACACATGCCAAGTGCCACATGACACCTGCCAAGTGACACGTGCCACGTGCCACGTGCCAATTGCAACGTGACATGTGCCAAGTGACACGTGCCAAGAGCCACGTGACACGCGCCAATTGCCACGTGACAGGTGCCAAGTGCCAAGTGCTGAGTGACAGTCAGACAGCAGAGGAGAAGACACTAGTGCACACTAACTGTCACACTGGCACTGCTCACAGCTAGAGTTGGGCCGAACCTCCGATTTTAAGTTCGCGAACCCTGTTCGCGAACTTTCGCAAAAGGTTCGGTTCGCGAAAAAGTTCGCGAACCGCAATAGACTTCAATGGGGAGGCGAACTTTCAAAGTTTAAAAGTTTCTATCAGCTGGAAAAATGATAGAGTGGCGCTTGTCACGTGGCATTTGGCACGTGGCACTTGTCACTTGGCACGTGTCACGTGGCACTTGCCACGTGCCCAGTGACACATGCCAAGTGCCACATGACACCTGCCAAGTGACACGTGCCACGTGACACGTGCCAATTGCAACGTGACACGTGCCAAGTGACATGTGCCAAGAGCCACGTGACACGCGCCAATTGCCACGTGACAGGTGCCAAGTGCCAAGTGCTAAATGACAGTCAGACAGCAGAGGAGAAGACACTAGTGCACACTAACTGTCACACTGGCACTGCTCACAGCACAGCAGTTCAGTAGAAAGCTAACACAGTAGTACTACTACTCTAACAACTTCTAGCACTGACTGCAGTATTCCTATCCCCTAATTCCTAACCTAACTATACTGTAGCTAGCTAAGGCTAATAGCTGGCAGCAGGCAGCAGCTGGCCTGGTCTGTGCACAGCACACACACAGACACATAGCAGCTGCAGCAGCCCTGTAGCACAGCATACACTCTGACTGTCACACAATGAAATCAAGCTAATTAACATTACAACAATAGTGTAGTGATAGTGAAGAGGTTAATCACTGAACAGTTTTAGGTTTATCACTGTACAGCCCTTACTAGGCCAGCAGCACTGGAACATGTCTCTCAGTGAGCATTCACCAAGCTAGGACGATATGTCTCATCATGGCAGCCCTCCTTATTATACAGGGGGGCTGGCCAGGGTTCCTTTCTGTGATTGGGTGCCAGGGCTTAGGCTGGGAGCCCTCTGATCGGCTCCATGAGGTCAGGTGGGGCTGGCCAAGGTTCCCTTCTGTGATTGGTTGCTAGGGCTACTGCTGGGAGCCCTCTGATTGGCTCAATTATGTCATCTCCTTAGTGACAGTATTCTGATCCGGATATCCGCCGGATATCTGCGGATATCCGGGTATGCGATCAAATATCCGCAGATAGCTATCCGGATTTTAAACAAGAATCCGGAATCCGAATCGGATAGCTGAAAAATGTTCGGATATCCGGGTTACCCGGATATCTGGAATCCGGATGAGCATCCCTATTATACAGCTCTACCCATACCCTTTCCATTAAGATCCAATCATAGGCCAACAATTTTATAGTGTACAAGGTGATAACAGGCTCTCAGCATAGGTATACAAATTTACTAACAAGACCTTCTACTTTGTGCAGCTCAAATAGGAAAAGTAAAGACCTGGATTGCCTGTTCTGGAACACAGAGTGCAGATTTCAGGGTAGAAAACTAAGTGCTGTGTGTGTTTCCTGTCACTATTTGGAAAAAGATAGCTAACTGTAGGGGCATAACTGAAAATAATAATACCCCCCCCCATCTCTGCATTACACTCAAACATCTCCCTCCTGGGTGTGATTCTCAGTTTACATAACAAGGGTAGCCACCATCGATCCATTCTTACCCAAACAGCGCAGCCAGCTAACCACCCTTCTCCCTCATAACACGTGGCCACACCCATGAAGTGTGCTGAAATTATAACTCCCCCTTGCCTCCATTCCACATACAGATTTCAGTTCTTCCTCCAATGGCAAGTAAATCTACCTCCCCCTTTCACCAATCTTTATGTTAGTAACAATTTTTTGCAAGAGTCCAATAAGTGTAATACTGTATATAATGAAACAGGAAGTACACTGTATTATTTGTGATCAGGGTGACTCTGTAAAGCTTCATGAGGCTCACAGCTGGAAATGCAGTGCTACAAGAGGAGTATTCTGGAGGCAACTCACCTGTCCTGCAGATACATCCCCTCTTCCTCTTTTTAATGTCAGTTCTTCTGATATCCATGGCTCCCTGCAATCAGCATGACTGATTCCATAACTGGCTGTTCGCATTACATCAATTCCTTCATTCTGACAGGAAACAGTGAGTTACCAACTCCACCCCACTCCAGTGCTTACTCTACATTGAGGGGCAAACTGGTAGGGCTCACAATGCTGCCTAAATTTTTTATCTGAGAAGCACACTTAAGGTGCCCGAACATCACTCGACTTGGCAGCTGATCGATCATCCATTTCAATAATAGTTATTGAATCGAATGAAAATCGGTGCCACCAAGAGCATGCCCAATCGATGATGCAACCAATTTTGGGCCAAAATTGGTCGCATCTATCTCTTGGACATGCTGGTAAATCTCAGGCCGACAATCGGTCCGGTGCATGACGGTAACGGGGGAAGCGGTGAATGCAATGGAATCCCTGGCTTCCTTCCCCCTTGTGTGCATTTCTACTTTACCAGTCTGCTGTTGCCCAACACGGTGCCCATCCATCTTACGCTTTGTCTATTTGAGCCTCACACACTGCTGGTGTATAGAACATACACCGGCAGCGAGGTACAAATGAAAGAAGCCGAAGACGGATGGGCACCGGGCGGATGACAGGGAACAGATAAAGTATAAATTCACACAACGGGAGGCACATTTACACGGGGGGTAGCGATGGAGACGGCGAGCCGGTGGATACGAAGCTACATGGCTGATTCCCGTAAGATTCCATGCTGAAATCAATCGGGAATCAGCCTGCGGTGTATGGGCACAATGGGCGACTGGTGGATCTCTCTCTGATCAGATTTGAGAGAAATCTGTCTCTTGGTCAAGTCTGCCCATCATCGCTAGATGTATGGGCACCTGTAGCTGATAATACTGATATCTGGGAACACACATGGCTACGTATTATCTACTACAGCCTTTGCTCTTTGTACATCCCTGCCTGCTTTTCATCCAGTTATGAAATAAATATGTTAATTTTGCCCACCTTCAGGTTTTTAGAATTCACATAATGTACAGATGGCTGTTTCTTCTGAACAAAGGGATCATTTGATATTCCTATTGCATTCCAATTCCAATAGTTTTTATTGAAATTTTTTTAAAACATTTACAGAAAGAAAATAATGTGGTTAGAGCAGTGTACAGTTTTAAACGGTAATACAGTACATTAATAGATTAGGTTGTGAAATCCTTGAACAGGTATTACTGTCAGATATACACAAATATCAACCGTAGGATTGTGCTTTATTGTCATCTTGCTATATATCAAAATGGTCCAACTTTAGAATACTCTATAATCTTATAATCTATTAGTCCTGTAAGATCCTATTGCATTCCAGGCCAATATGAAATATTTATATACTATTGCATTACTTTTAAATGTAAAAACTGTGATAGGTGTTCTTTTAGGTCTTCATAAATCTATTGAAACTTGGCAAAATTTGACTGCAATTGGCGATTTGAATCTGCCTGATTAAGCTTTGCCACGTTAGGGCAGAAGCGTTAAAGTAATTTAAAATGACAGCAAAAAGCGCATGTGAACAGGCAATGCGCAAATAGCGCAACCCAAGTTATGTGCACAAAGTGCTTGCAAACTGCACTCTTTGTGAAATGCCCATTATGTAGCTTATGTCAATGCCAGTAAAACATATGTCCATGTGATCAGGACACAGGACAGTTGGAACTGTGTCTCATGCTCCCTGTCACCTCCTTTCAACCAAAAAGATGGCTGCCCTGATGAAATCACAAACATTTGCCTGTTCTTTTAAAACAGGGTGGGTAAGAGATTATATTACCTATCTATTTTAATTAACATAACTAATGTTACTTAATGACAGTATGTTTGTTTAGGCTAAAGTTCCTCTTTAAGCTTTTCTCACTAGCTGCATATTAACCACTTGCCGACCGCCTACTTCATATTGGCGGCGGCAAAGTGGCAGCCCCAGGACCACGTAACGCAGATTGGCGTCAGGTCCTGGGGCACTCTCTGGCCGGGGATCGCGCGCTGGGATGCGCGCGCATCCGCCGGCAATAGGCTCCGCCCACCCGCGACGTCAACCCGCCGGCCAATCGGAAGCGCCGGCGGGTTGTTAACCCGACGATCGCCGGATAGGAAGCGTATAATACGCTTTGTAATGTTTACAAAGTGTATTATACAGGCTGCCTCCTGCCCTGGTGGTCCCAGTGTCCGAGGGACCACCAGGGCAGGCTGCAGCCACCCTAGTCTGCACCCAAACACACTGATCTGCCCCCCCCTGCCCCCTGATCGCCCACAGTACCCCTCAGACCCCCCCCTGCCCACCCCCCAGACCACCGTTTGCACACAATCACCCCCCTAATCACCCATCAATCACTCCCTGTCACTATCTGTCAACGCTATTTTTTTTTTTTAGTCCCTAAACTGCCCCCTGCTCCCTCCTGATCACCCCCCCCACCCCTCAGATTCTCCCCAGACCCCCCCAGACCCCCCCCCCCCCTGTGTACTGTATGCATCTATCCCCCTGATCACCTGTCAATCACCTGTCAATCACCTGTCAATCACCCGTCAATCACCCCCTGTCACTGCCACCCATCAATCAGCCCCTAACCTGCCCCTTGCGGGCAATCTGATCACCCACCCACACCAATAGATCGCCCGCAGATCCGACATCAGATCACCTCCCAAATCCATTGTTTACATCTATTCTCTCCTCTAAACACCCACTAATTACCCATCAATCACCCATCAATCACCCCCTATCACCACCTGTCACTTTTACCCATCAGATTAGACCCTTGCGGGCACCCAATCACCCGCCCACACGCTCAGATTGCCCTCAAACCCCCGCCTTATCGATTCGCCAGTGCATTATTTACATCCGTTCTTTCCTGTAATAACCCACTGATCACCTGTCAATCACCCCCTGTCACTGCCACCCATCAATCACCCCCTGTCACTGCCACCCATCAATCAGCCCCTAACCTGCCCCTTGCGGGCAATCTGATCACCCACCCACACCAATAGATCGCCCGCAGATCCGACATCAGATCACCTCCCAAATCCATTGTTTACATCTATTCTCTCCTCTAAACACCCACTAATTACCCATCAATCACCCATCAATCACCCCCTATCACCACCTGTCACTGTTACCCATCAGATTAGACCCTTGCGGGCACCCAATCACCCGCCCACACGCTCAGATTGCCCTCAGACCCCCGCCTTATCAATTCGCCAGTGCAATATTTACATCTGTTATTCCCTGTAATAACCCACTGATCACCTGTCAATCACCCATCAATCACCCCCTGTCATTGCCACCCATCAATCACCCCCTGTCACTGCCACCCATCAATCAGCCCCTAACCTGCCCCTTGCGGGCAATCTGATCACCCACCCACACCAATAGATCGCCCGCAGATCCGACATCAGATCACCTCCCAAGTGCAGGGTTCACATCTCTTCTCTCCTCTAAACACCCACTAATTACCCATCAATCACCCCCTATCACCACCTGTCACTGTTACCCATCAGATTAGACCCTAATCTGCCCCTTGCGGGCACCCAATCACCCGCCCACACCTCAGAACGCCCTCAGACCCCAGCCCTGATCACCTCGCTAGTGCATTGCTTGCATCTATTTCCCCCCTCTAATCACACCTTGAGACACCCATAAATCACCTCCTGTCACCCCCTAGCACACCTACCCATCAGATCAGGCCCTAATTTGCCCCGTGTGGGCTCCTGATCACTCGGCCAAACCCTCAGATCCCCCTCAGACCCCCTTCCGATCACCTCCCCAGTGCATTGATTGCATCTATTTTCCCCTCTAACCGCCCCCTGAGACACCCATCAATCACCTCCTGTCACCCCCCTAGCACTCCTATCCATCAGATCAGGCCCAATACATCCTGTCATCTAAGAGGCCACCCTGCTTATGACCGTTTCCACAAAATTTGCCCCCTCATAGACCACCTGTCATCAAAATTTGCAGATGCTTATACCCCTGAACAGTCATTTTGAGAAATTTGGTTTCCAGACTAATCACAGTTTTGGGCCCGTAAAATGCCAGGGCAGTATAGGAACCCCACAAGTGACCCCATTTTAGAAAGAAAACACCCCAAGGTATTCTGTTAGGTGTATGATGAGTTCATAGAAGGTTTTATTTTTTGTCAAAAGTTAGCGGAAATTGGATTTTTATTGTTTTTTTCACAAAGTGTCATTTTTCACTAACTTGTGACAAAAAATTAAATCTTCTATGAACTCACCATACCCCTAACGGAATACCTTGGGGTGTCTTCTTTCTAAAATGGGGTCACTTGTGGGGTTCCTATACTGCCCTGGCATTTTAGGGGCCCTAAACCGTGGGGAGTAGTCTAGAAAACAAATGCCTCAAAATGACCTGTGAATAGGACGTTGGGCCCCTTAGCGCACCTAGGCTGCAAAAAAGTGTCACACATGTAGTATCGCCATACTCAGGAGAAGTAGTATAATGTGTTTTGTGGTGTATTTTTACACATACCCATGCTGGGTGGGAGAAATCTCTCTGTAAATGGACAATTGTGTGTAAAAAAAAATCAAAAATGTGTCATTTACAGAGATATTTCTCCCACCCAGCATGGTTATATGTAAAAATGCACCACAAAACATATTATACTACTTCTTCTGAGTACGGCGATACCACATGTGTGACACTTTTTTGCAGCCTAACTGTGCTAAGGGGCCCAAAGTCCAATGAGTACCTTTAGGATTTCACAGGTCATTTTGAGACATTTGGGTTCAAGACTACTCCTCACGGTTTAGGGCCCCTAAAATGCCAGGGCAGTATTGGAACCCCACAAATGACCCCATTCTAGAAAGAAGACACCCCAAGGTATTCTGATAGGTGCATGATGAGTTCATAGAAGATTTTATTTTTTGTCAAAAGTTAGCGGAAATTGGATTTTTATTGTTTTTTTTCACAAAGTGTCATTTTTCACTAACTTGTGACAAAAAATAAAATCTTCTATGAACTCACCATACCCCTAACGGAATACCTTGGGGTGTCTTCTTTCTAAAATGGGGTCACTTGTGGGGTTCCTATACTGCCCTGGCATTTTAGGGGCCCTAAACCGTGAGGAGTAGTCTAGAATCCAAATGCCTCAAAATGACCTGTGAATAGAAAGAAGCTTTTATGAGGTAGTGATTGCTAATATGGATATTGGGAATGCTGTAGATGTGATATACTTGGACTTTGCAAAGGCCTTCGACACTGTTCCCCACAAAAGTCTGGTGCAAAAGTTGAGGATGCAAGGACTGGGGAAGAGTCTGTGTTCATGGATAGGGAACTGGCTAATGGACAGAAAACAAAGAGTTGTGGTCAATGGATCATACTCAAAATGGGAGACTGTTAGCAGTGGGGTCCCACAGGGGTCTGTTCTGGGTCCAGTGCTCTTCAATTTATTTATTAATGACCTAGTAGATGCAGTAGTGAGCAATGTTGCTATTTTTGCAGATGATACAAAATTGTGCAGAATCATTAACTCTCAGGAAGATAGTGTCATATTGCAACAGGATCTGGATAGGATGGCTATATGGGCACATACATGGCAGATGAAATTCAATGTTGACAAATGTAAGGTCATGCATTTTGGACGTACTAATGGTCTAGCACCATACAAAATAAATGGGATACAGTTGGGGACATCAAACTTGGAGAAGGACTTAGGAGTACTCATTGACAACAAGTTAAATAATCGTACTCAATGCCAAGCAGCTGCAGCTAAAGCGAACAAAATTTTGGGATGCATTAAAAGGGAAATAAAAACTCGAGATGCTAGCATAATATTGCCCCTGTTTAACTCTCTAGTAAGGCCACATCTGGAATATGGAATTCAGTTCTGGGCACCACATTACAAAAAAGATATTGCAGTTTTAGAGCAGGTGCAGAGACGAGCAACAAAATTGATGCGTGGGATGGAAGGTCTCACTTATCGAGAAAGGTTAGATAAACTGGGTTTATTTAGTCTAGAGAAAAGACGCCTTAGAGGGGATCTAATTAACATGTATAAATACATCAGAGGGCAATATAATACCTTGGCGGATGAGCTTTTTGTCCCTAGGCCTTCTCAAAGGACTAGAGGACATGATCTGCGCATGGAGGAAAAATGTTTTAGCCATTTATTTAGGAAAGGGTTCTTTACAGTAAGAGTGATTAAGATGTGGAATGCATTGCCACAGGAAGTCGTTATGGCAAACTCTATACCTGCATTTAAAGGGGGCTTAGATGCTTTCCTTGCGTTGAAAGACATCCATGGCTACAATTACTAGGTAATGCCTAATGATGTTGATCCAGGGATTTTATCTGATTGCCATCTGGAGTCGGGAAGGAATTTTTCTCTTTAGGGGCTAATTGGACCATGCCTTGTAAGGGTTTTTTCGCCTTCCTCTGGATCAACAGGGATATGTGAGGGAGCAGGCTGGTGTTGTACTTTATACTGGTTGAACTCGATGGACGTATGTCTTTTTTCAACCAAAATAACTATGTAACTATGTAACTATGTAATAGGACGTTAGGCCCCTTAGCGCACCTAGGTTGCAAAAAAGTGTCACACATGTGGTATCGCCGTACTCAGAAGAAGTAGTATAATGTGTTTTGGGGTGTATTTTTATACATACCCATGCTGGGTGGGAGAAATCTCTCTGTAAATGGACAATTGTGTGTAAAACAAATCAAATAATTGTCATTTACAGAGATATTTCTCCCACCTAGCATCTGTATGTGTAAAAATACACCACAAAACACATTATACCACTTCTCCTGAGTACGGCGGTACCACATGTGTGGCACTTTTTTGCACCCTAAGTGCGCTAAGGGGCCCAAAGTCCAATGAGTACCTTTAAGATTTCACAGGTCATTTTGCGACATTTGGTTTCAAGACTACTCCTCACGGTTTAGGGCACCTAAAATGCCAGGGCAGTATAGGAACCCCACAAATGACCCCATTTTAGAAAGAAGACACCCCAAGGTATTCCGTTAGGAGTATGGTGAGCTCATAGAAGATTTTATTTTTGTCACAAGTTAGCGGAAAATGACACTTTGTGAAAAAAAAAACAATTAAAATCAATTTCCGCTAACTTGTGACAAAAAAAAAAAAATCTTCTATGAACTCACCATGCTCCTAATGGAATACCTTGGGGTGTCTTCTTTCTAAAATGGGGTAATTTGTGGGATTCCTATACTGTCCTGGCATTTTAGGGGCCCTAAACCGTGAGGAGCAGTCTTGAAACGAAATTTCTCAAAATGACCTGTGAAATCCTAAAGGTACTCATTGGACTTTGGGCCCCTTAGCGCAGTTAGGGTGCAAAAAAGTGCCACACATGTGGTATCGCCGTACTCAGGAGAAGTAGTATAATGTGTTTTGGGGTGTATTTTTCCACATACCCATGCTGAGTGGGAGAAATATCTCTATAAATTGACAATTGTGTGTAAAAAAAATAAAAAAATTGTCATTTACGGAGATATTTCTCCCACCCAGCATGGGTATGTGTAAGAATACACCCCAAAACACATTATACTACTTCTCCTGAGTACGGCAATACCACATGTGTGGCACTTTTTTGCAGCCTAACTGCGCTAAGGGGCCCAAAGTCCAATGAGCATCTTTAGGCTTTACAGGGGTGCTTACAATTAGGCACCCCCCAAAATGCCAGGACAGTGAACACACCCCACAAATGACCCCATTTTGGAAAGTAGACACTTCAAGGTATTCAGAGAGGAGCATAGTGAGTCCGTGGCAGATTTCATTTTTTTTTGTCGCAAGTTAGAAGAAATGGAAACTTTTTTTTTTTTTTTTCTGTCACAAAGTGTCATTTTCCGCTAACTTGTGACAAAAAATAAAATCTACAATGAACTCACCATGCCTCTCACTGAATACTTTGGGATGTCTTCTTTCCAAAATGGGGTCATTTGGGGGGTATTTGTACTATCCTGGAATTTTAGCCCCTCATGAAACCTGACAGGTGCGCAGAAAAGTCAGAGATGCTTGAAAATGGGAAAATTCACTTTTTGCACCATAGTTTGTAAACGCTATAACTTTTACCCAATCCAATAAATATACACTGAATGTTTTTTTTTTTATCAAAGACATGTAGCAGAATAACTTTCGCGCTCAAATGTATAGGAAATTTTACTTTATTTGAAAAATGTCAGCACAGAAAGTTAAAAAAGTCATTTTTTTGACAAAATTCATGTCTTTTTTGATGAATATAATAAAAAGTAAAACTCGCAGCAGCAATCAAATAGCACCAAAAGAAAGCTGTATTAGTGACAAGAAAAGGAGGTAAAATTCATTTAGGTGGTAGGTTGTATGACTGAGCAATAAACCGTGAAAGCTGCAGTGGTCCGAATGGAAAAAAAGGCTCTGGTCCTTAAGGGGTTTTATGACTGCAGTCCTTAAGTGGTTAAGATATGCTATGCTAATTTGCATCTGTGTTATTACAACTTATTTGAAACAAAATTAATTATTTTCTCTGTTATAATTGTGATGGTGAAAAACTTGCAAACAGGATAGTGATCCACATGCAAATCGTCATGCTAATTACATGCCCTTTGATCATCCCTTATTTTCACATTTATGAATTCATTAATTGCCGTATTGTGTTCAGCCTCCTCTTGTAAATTTGCCCTAATTAACAATGCTTAATATTTCATGATGTGCATGTCTGTATTAAAATATATATTAAAGTGACCACCTGGCTTGCTGGCTCCTATACTCCCATTTTCTGTTAGGACACACCAGTGCCGATTTTCTGGAGAGAAAGTTGTCCACGCTCCTCCCCATCCCATCATTACCCACTGCAAGAAGTAGCCAGAAGGGAGCTGGGAGGAAGCAACAGTCGGTGTCTCCCTATGATTATCCCATTCGCGTTCTTTCGTTTTCACTTGAGAAATGTTCACCTCACATTCATTAGCCTGTAACTTTATCACTACTTATCACAATGAACTGATCTATATCTTGTTTTTTCCGCCACCAATTAGGCTTTCTTTGGGGGGTACATTTTGCTAAGAGCCACTTTACTGTAAATGCATTTTAACAGGAAGAATAAGAAAAAAACGGAAAAAATGCATTATTTCTCAGGTTTCAGTCATTATAGTTTTAAAATAATACATGCTTCCATAATTAAAACTCATGTATTGTTTTTGCCCATATGTCCCGGTTATTACACCGTTAAAATTATGTCCCTATCACAATGTATGGCGACAATATTTTATTTGGAAATAAAGGTGCATTTTTTCCGTTTTGCATCTATCACTATTTACAAGTTTAAAATAAAAAAATATAGAAATATTTCATCTTTACATTGATATTTAAAAAGTTTAGACCCTTAGGTAAATATTTACATGTTTTTTTTTTTTTATTGTAATGTTTTTTTTTTTTAATATTAAACATTTTATTTGGGTAGTTTTGGGAGGGTGGGGTGTAAACAATAGGTTTATAATGTAAATGTGTGTTGATTTTTATTTATTTTTTACTTTTAGTTGTAGTGTTACTTTTTGGCCACAAGATGGCGGCCATGAGTTTGTTTACATGACGTCACTCTAAGCGTAACATACGCTTAGAGAGACGCATGGGGGAGGTAACAGCCAGAAAAGGCGCAGCTTCCGAGAGAAGCTGTCGCTTTTTCAGCGGGGGAGAGGAATCAGTGATCGGGCACCATAGCCCGATTCACTGATTGCCTGGCTAATGAACCGCGGGCCGGGAGCGCGCGTACACGCGCACGATCGCCTGCAGGAGCACGCGGTAGCGTGCATGGTTCCTGGACGTAGTTTCTACGTCCAGGAACTAAAATAGGTTATAGACCACCTGACCCCTCCCACCACCACCCTCTGAGAGATTAACTCTTTCTGGCTAGCACTGCAGCTGCAGAAAATTCTCGCAAAGATTACAATATGTGTGGTACTGGGCAGTGGGCACAATTAATCAATCTTCCAGTAGCTTAGGGAAGGGCTGGAAAACTGGTAACACTCACTGCTAGCTCCGTGTTCACTGAAGGGATCTCTGTGTGACTTCACTGATATTTCCAAAGAAAATATATTTTTAGGCTAGGTTCACAGTGGTCAGTTGCATAACATGCGTATTATAATGCATGTGAACTGCAATAGAGACTGGACATAGACTTTAATACAAAGTCTGCATGCACCGAGTTAGAATAACACAATCCGTTACAACGCAGTACTGGGAACAGGCCAATAGAATTGTATGGGCAGTTAGTTGACATGCAGAATTATTCTGCAACGCAACTAAGCACTGTAAACTAGCCCTTAATGGTTACATCAAACATGAAAAATGTGTCAGTAATGGCACAGTCCTCTATTCCGTTTTACTTAACTTGTTGCCGACTGCGTCACGCCGATGGGCGTGGCCGCAGTGGCAGCCCCAGGACCGCCTAACGCCGATTTTGCAGGAGATTGCGCGCTACTGCACATGTATCTCCGATTGGTAGGCGGAGTTCTGCCTTCAGTCTCCTAGCGACGATCGCCGCTAGGAGACTGCTAGGCGGCGAAACAGCCATCTATAAACATAGTACAGCACTGCGATCTAAGGCAGCCCTGTGACACGGCTTTCCCCCTGGGGACACAGAAGCGATCCGCTGGGATAGGCTGAAGCCTTTCACAGCCAATCGCTGTAATTGGCTGGCGGGGGGAGGGAGGGTGGGAGGAAGGGACTGGGACAAAATAGAAAAAATAGACACTTTTATTAAAAAATAATACCCAAGTATTTGTAAAAAAAAACAAAAAACACTTGGGAAGTGATCAGACCCCTCCAACAGAAAGCTCTATTGGTGGGGAGAAAAGGGGGGGGGGATCACTGTGTGGCCCCTGCAGGAAGGCCTTAAAGCTGCAGTGGCCAATTTAACAAAAAATGGCCTAGTCTTTAGGGGGGTTTAACACTGCGGTCCTCAAATGGTTAAAAAGAAGCGGAGCAACAATATGTTAATAGCTAATGCAAGATTACAATGTGACTGATTACTAAAAAAAAAATCCATTCTACCTTTTCTTTTTACATGTTTAAATGTTTGTTAGAGGCTTTTATTACCCTACTTCCATGGCCTGCCATCCGCAGAAAGAGTAGGCAGATAAGGTCTGCTGTAATTGGCAGTAGCAATGAGCAAACAAAAGCTTTCATCAGCAGTGAATGTGGGGAGATAGGACACTGTGTTTCAAACAGTTTAGAGAAGTAACACTTGATTGCCTTCACACCTTCCCCTGGATAAACAAGGGTGGAGGGAAGAGGTTGGGGGAAAACGGCCGCTCCTACAGCTATTAGAAACCAGGACGAACTGCAGAAAAAAATGTGCTTGGATGCCTTTAATTCAGGTTTTCTGATCATTACTATATTCATCTAGGGATTATTAGAGATTTTTTGTTGCAATAGAGGATAAATAACCTACTGTCTTCTCTGGTGGACTAACTGCGCCTTCTGTAGATCTTCTCTGCTACAAATTAAAAAAGGTGATTAGGAGGAGCTATAAGTTACTTCACAGGCGCCTGAAACTTCACTCTTCCTGAAGGCAGGAAGAGGCAGGGCTATTACACAGCATGGGTCACTTTATTGGAGAAGCTTGATGGTCTTTAGGCAAATAATGCAAGAGATGGAGCTGGAAAGGACCCTCTTAGCTACTCATACTAATAAAAATTACTTCTTATTGGGATATTAAGCTTGTTAATACTGGTATCTGCCAAGGATGTTTAGCTGTCTAATGTCCGTCTGAAAGTTTAGAGATGAAAAACCATAGCAACCATAGCAATTCCTATCTGTATATTTGTATCCAGGCATGAAATATAACTGTAAAAATTGCACTGTCAATAGTAATTTGGTGAAGTGAACAAGGAAGTTGAACTCCAGTTCTCAAGGGAGAGGTCCTCACACATTTCTGGCACAGCTCAAAGGAATTAATGGGACTGAATCAGGAAAGGTGTGGTCCATCAGGTAGAATGCAGTTCTCCATTTCTCAGTCCATCATAAACACTGGCATGGACTTGAGTTTGACACCTGTGCATTATGAGGTTATCATGTATGGAGTGAAACACTGTGAAAGTGATTGCCACCAGAGTCCCCAGAGCCAGATATACGTAAAGGCAACATAAGCAGATGCCCAGGTTGACAAGCTTCCTGAGGACAACAGGAAACTTGTCATCCTGGGCAGGAAGCTTGTCATCCTTGTAATCCTTGTTTCATTATATTGGCAGAACACTGAGAGAGCAGATGCTTCTAGATCTTTCCTTCTGCCGTCTAGTGCAGTTGTGTCATCAATAAGGCCTGTGGTTATTTCCTAAGTCTCATAATTCCTAAACTAACAGACTGAAGGCCTCATATATGGGCCCCTTAAGAACCTATCATTCACTCACAAGTCATTACCCAATAACAGGGAGCAAATATAAATGTCACTCATTATATCTCACAAAGCTTCATAATTTAGTGTAGTGAACAGTCACGCCACCCCTGGCTCCCAAGTTACAAATCAAGAAGGCTATACAATCCATTACATGGCAAATGCTACTTGTAAGGCACAACGCTGCACTAAAGTAGCCCAATGAAAACTCTTGTGGGATCGTTTATCACCGGTGTTAATGCATGTGATAACGATAATGTATCTCGCTCATAAAGGATATACAGATAACACAAATACACTCAGGCATCTTGAAATATGCATGGATAAAAACCGGCATAAAATATATATACGCCGGCTTGCAGCCACCTTCCACGTAGCCATGTTTTGGGAGCTGAGCTGTTTTTACATGCTTATAAATCCTGTTAATATTTCACCAAAAAACAGAGAAAAGATCAGAATATCTGTCTTATACTGCAACAATGTCATGAATATTTCATTCCCAGCTGAACTTCAAAGCCCTCTCAACGAGGACAGGAGTAGCGGCGAAGAGTCGAAGAGAGAGAGCGAGAAGCAACAAGAGAAAGAAAGAGAGAGCCAGGAATTCGAAAGCATGGAAAAGGGGAGATGATTAAAGAACCTTATTAAAAGGCGGCTTGTAGGACCGGCTACATGAAAGAGAGCGCGTCAAAGGGTTTATCCTTCTAAATGACAGCGTGCTCTCACCAACACGCCGAAACCTGATTATACTGACAGGGCCTGAGTGATACTGCAAACTTGTTAATAGCATCAAAATTAGAAGAGCCTCATGCAAAGACGGGAGATTAATTTTCGCTGGGGTAGTTCTCTCGCAAATTGCAAACTTGTGAATATGTTCTCAGATAATGAGCATCCGCAGTCCTCAGCCTTCCTGTCATCTTCTGTAATTAATGTTAAGGAAGACTCTTTCCTGATGCGCAGAATTAGTCATGTAGCAGAAAAATATCTTTCAGAGAAATAATTTCCATTTATTACCATGGCCCTGTTTGTGTGCTTTACTCTGTCGGAAAGGGGAATTTATGGTCCAACTGTTTTGCCACCTTCGTTTGATTAGTCTGTAATGCAGACACATGTGCACCTTTATGTATTTATGTGCAGGAAGGTGTCTACAATGCCTGCTTATACATGGTGGTTATACTGCGTTATACTACTCAGTCTGTGTAGGACAACATGCAGCTACACAGTGCCACATTCATATCATGTATTATTTGTTTATATAATGAGTATATAGATAGATCGATCGAAAGATAGAGTAATATATAGAATTATTGATGCAGGAATTTTCTGCATAATTTAATGGGCACTGTTACTTTCAGGTTAGCTTTATGATATAATGAATTGTATGTGTAGTACGGATAATTAAAGGGACTCCGAGGAGTGACCAAATTTAAAAGAATATATATCAAAAAAAGTCAGCGCTCATACTCTTAAGCTAAATACAAAATCTCACAGTCCTTATTAAGGTTGTCCACAGACCATCCCGAGCAGGGTTCACACCAAGAACGCTGTTCCAAGTTGTATTATCCAAGATTCACGTTATATGCAAAATAAGGGAAAAAAAGCAAACGTGTATGACTGCATAAAACTGAAATGTCTTCCAACACCTCTCCAGAGTGTAGCTTTCCGTCACCTCACACACTCCACCAACTGTGCCAGGACACCCCCCAAGTGCCCGCACTCACCCAAATAACCTCCCAATTATCCGGAGGTGGGAATGAAAGCTTTGGGGGTAAGGATCATCCACACTTCAAGATATCCACTACTGCTCCAATGTAAGCACTGAAACTAAAACACACTAAAATAGTGTAAAACCAATGAGTTTAATATGTATAAAAAGTATTGCACTCACAAGCGGTGGTTGTTAACAAGCATATATAATACAGTCGCAGTCCCCGGGTGACTGTCCCGATCAATGCCGTCTCAGACCCCACGCTATCTCGCCTGCCTCTCTGTGCACTTCCGAAAGCTCTGCTGGTCACGTGTGCCGTAGCTCCGCCCTATACATTTCATCATAGAATGACTCATCAGGGTCATTCTATGACCCCAGGCCCGGGTGTCACCGGGTGACGCTGAAAACCGGGGGACGGCGGAGGCTGAAGGAGACGAGCCAGGATGATGCCGCGGGACCTCGCCGCCTATCCTAAGCTGGAAGAAGCCCCTGGTAAGTGTATTCTCTTAAATTTGGACACTCCTCGGAGTCCCTTTAATAGACCATTAGTAGCCAAGAAAAGTGTCTTGTATATTTATTTTCACTTATGTAGCTTTTTTTTTTTTTTTTATAACATTGCATCCTTCTGTCATATTTGCAATTATAAACACTCTGTATTTAAAACTATGAAACAGAGCAGAGATAATGACCCTTTGAACTCCCCTGCAGGAAAGCCTTATCTGCAGCTGTCTCTTGTTATTTCTTTAATGTATAAGTGCTTCAGAAAATAGCACTGTCTCCGACCCATGTACCCATATCATGTATTATTTGTTTATATAACGAGTATATAGATAGATCAATCGAAAGATAGAGTAATATATAGAATTATTGATGCAGGAATTTTCTGCATAATTTAATGGGCACTGTTACTTTCAGGTTAGCCTTATGATATAGTGAATTGTATGTGTAGTACGGATAATTAAAGGGACTCCGAGGAGTGACCAAATTTAAAAGAATATATATATCAAAAAAAGTCAGCGCTCATACTCTTAAGCTAAATACAAAATCTCACAGTCCTTATTCAGGTTGTCCACAGACCATCCCGAGCAGGGTTCACACCAAGAACGCTGTTCCAAGTTGTATTATCCAAGATTTACGTTATATGCAAAAATAAGGGAAAAAAAGCAAACATAGTGTATGACTGCATAAAACTGAAATGTCTTCCAACACCTCTCCAGAGTGTAGCTTTCCGTCACCTCACACACTCCACCAACTGTGCCAGGACACCCCCCAAGTGCCCGCACTCACCCAAATAACCTCCCAATTATCCGGAGGTGGGAATGAAAGCTTTGGGGGTAAGGATCATCCACAGTTCAAGATATCCACTACTGTTCCAATGTAAGCACTGAAACTAAAACACACTAAAATAGTGTAAAACCAACGAGTTTAATATGTATAAAAAGTATTGCACTCACAAGCGGTGGTTGTTAACAAACATATATAATACAGTTGCAGTCCCCGGGCAACTGTCCCGATCAATGCCGTCTCAGACCCCACGCTATCTAGCCTGCCTCTCTGTGCACTTCCGAAAGCTCTGCTGGTCACGTGTGCCGTAGCTTCGCCCTATACATTTCGTCATAGAATGACTAATCAGGGTCATTCTATGACACCAGGCCCAGGTGTCACCGGGTGACGCTGAAAACCGGGGGCCGGCAGAGGCTGAAGGAGACGAGCCAGGATGATGCCGCGGGACCTCGCCGCCTACCCTGAGCTGGAAGAAGCCCCAGGTAAGTGTATTCTCTTAAATTTGGACACTCCTCAGAGTCCCTTTAATAGACCATTAGTAGGCAAGAAAAGTGTCTTGTATATTTATTTTCACTTATGTAGCTTTTTTTTTTTTTTTTATAACATTGCATCCTTCTGTCATATTTGCAATTATAAACACTCTGTATTTAAAACTATGAAACAGAGCAGAGATAATGACCCTTTGAACTCCCCTACAGGAAAGCCTTATCTGCAGCTGTCTCTTGTTATTTCTTTAATGTATAAGTGCTTCAGAAAATAGCACTGTCTCTGACCCAAGTTGGGTCGGAGAGCGGGAGAAGCTCTTTTGCATAGATAACAACTGAAGTCTCTTAACTCTTCCTGCATTGGAGACAATAGGGAACTCTTTCCATTGCTACTAATGTTCTATTTTTTAGCTGTGCTACACATACAATTCATTATATCATAAGTTTATTATCACTTCAGATTCCCTTTAAGGAGGCCATTAACGGTACAAATTTTCATCAGATTCAATCTTTTGACACACTTTTTATGATCAAATTGTAAAACAATTCTTTGGTCGATTGAAACAGAAAATTTACTTGATCCGAGAGTTTGATTTTATGATCATTTCTGAAGAGAGAAAATGCCTTATTGGCCCGTTCACAGGAACAATCGATAATTACTCACGATTACTTATGAAAAAGTGCATTGAAAGATCGCATCTGATGAAAAATTTGTACTGTTAATGGACATTTGAGGCAGAGTTCAATCACAAAATAGTTTGCGAATTTGGAAAAATGCATTCACCGTAATTACAATTAAAGTCAATGGAGAGCAGCACTTCTGTTTGAAAATTGCAAAATAGCATTCACATTTTCGTATGCACAAAAAAAACATACATCTTGCAGCATTAATTCACACACTGCAAATTCTCACTGACTTTCATTAGATAATCTGATAGAACACGCACAAAACTATGCAAACAGAGTTGAAGAGTGTCTAGAAAATTTGCATGTGAAATAACATATGCGGTTTCCACTTTAATATGTGTGAACCCTGCCTCAGGCAGCTTCCACACTGATCCCTGCGATTCTTGTTCTGCCTTATTTTGGATTTACGATTCTACGTTTTGCAATTTTTGGATCTGAATCTTCTTTTGTTTGTGCAAATTTTTTCAGCGAATTTTCAAAATGCATAATGTATATTCTACTCCTATAAAGTAAATGTACATGAAAATGTATCTTATTAACTTCAAACAAAGTTGCAGCATTGCAAATGTAAAAACGTTCCAGTTGATTTGCATTAATATGTGAATCGTATGTTATGTTCATGCTGACCAAATTTGTTATCAGAAAATTAGCACATGAAAAATTGCGCAATGCAAGTCAAACGTGATGCTACTGACTTGCATTAGATGAGTGGCAAATGATAATTCGCAAAAATGAAAAACGCAAGGGTTTTTTTTTTCTGTCTTGTGTGAAAAGGGCCAGTGCTGCCCATAATTATTCCTACCCCTGGCAAATTTTGACTTAAAGTTACTTTTATTCGACTAGCAAGTAATTTTTTGACAGGAAATGACATAGGTGTCTCCCAAAACATAATAAGACAATGTACAAGAGGAATCATGGGGGGGGGGGGACATTTCTTAGCTTTTATTTACATTTGAGCAAAAAGTATCCAGTCCGAAATTATTCATACCCATCACAAACTGTCAGTCTGTGGGAATATCCAAAGTTCTATACCATTCCAAATAGTCCAAGCTGAACTAAAGCATCCTAATTACCCTGATTCATTGGAAACATCAACTCAACAGGTGAAAAATAGCAGCTCTCTGCAGTTGGCTTGTGGACAGTCATGGCTAAGACAAAGGAGCTCAGTGAGGATCTGCGGCTGAGCATTGTAGCTTCTCACAATCCAATCCAATGGACACTGCGCACTGCAGGGCTCCACTGATGCAGACCAAGGAGGATGCCACTTCTCCAGATAAGGCACACAAGCTTGCTCGGCCTTTGCAAAAGCTCATCTGGATGAATAAGAAGACTTCTGGTCTTCTGTGTTATGGTCCGATGAAACAAAAACTGAATTGTTTGGTCACAGTGATGTTTCCTTCATTTGACGTAAAAAATGGAGAAGCCTTCAATCTAAAAAACACCATCCTCACTGTCGAACATGGTGAGAACCTAAAGCTTTGGGGGTGTTTTTTCAGCCAACGGACCAGGGAACCTAATCACAGTAAACGGTACCATGAAAAAAGAGCAACACATGAGGATTCTCAATGACAACATCAGACATAGACACCAGTGGACATTTCAATGACTCAAAACACACAGCAAAAGTGGTAAAGAAATGGTTAACAACATTAACATTTTGGAGTGGCCCAGCCAGAGTCCTGACTTAAATCCAATTGAGAATCTGTGGAGAGAGATAAAGATCAAGATGATGGCAAGAAGACCCTCCAACCTGAAAGATTTGAATTTCATTGCTACAGATGAATGGGCAAAAATACCTTTGGAGACATGCAAAAAAGCTGGTCTGCAATTATAGGAAGCGTCGGATTGCTGTAAAAACCAATAAAGGCTTTATTATTGATTATTGAGAAGGGTATGAATAATTTTGGACTGTACTCTTTTTACTCAAATGTAAATAAAAACTGCGAGTATTTTTTTTTTCTTACAATAATTCCTCTTGTACATTGGCTTCTTATGTTGTGAAAGACACCTATGTCATTTCCTGGCAAAAAATTACTTGCTGGCTGAATAAAATTAACTTTAACCACTTGCCGACCGCCTTAAGCCGATGGGCGGCGGCAAGGGATGGGCCCAAACGACCGCAATACGCCCATCGGCGGTGGCTGCGGCGGGCGTGGTTATGCGGCGATCGCGTCATTCGTGATCCGCCGGCCGTTCGGAAGCACCGGCGGGTTACTAGCACCCGGATCGCCGCACGCAATACGTATAATAGGCTTTGTAATGTATACAAAGCCTATTATACAGGCTGCCTCCTGCCTTGGTGGTCCTAGTGTCCGAGGGACCACCAGGGCAGGCTGCAGCCACCCTAGTCTGCACCCAAGCACACTGATTTCCCCCCCCCCACCCCCTGATCGCCCACAGCACCCCTCAGACCCCCCTGCCCACCCCCAGACCACAGTTTGCACCCGGTCACCCCCCTAATCACCCATCAATTACTCCCTGTCACTATCTGTCAACGCTATTTTTTTTAACCCTAAACTGCCCCCTGCTCCCTCCTGATCACCCCCCCACCCCTCAGATTCTCCCCAGACCCCCCCCCCCCCGTGTACTGTATGCCTCTACCCCCCCTGTAATAACCCACTGATCACCTGTCAATCACCTGTCAATCACCCATCAATCACCCCATGTCACTGCCACCCATCAATCAGCCCCTAACCTGCCCCTTGCGGGCAATCTGATCACCCACCCACACCAATAGATCGCCCGCAGATCCGACATCAGATCACCTCCCAAGTGCAGTGTTTACATCTGTTCTCTCCTCTAAACCCACTAATTACCCATCAATCACCCTCTATCACCACCTGTCACTGTTACCCATCAGATTAGACCCTAATCTGCCCCTTGCGGGCACCCAATCACCATCAGATTGCCCTCAGACCCCCCCTTATCAATTCGCCAGTGCATTGTTTACATCTGTTCTTCCCTGTAATAACCCACTGATCACCTGTCAATCACCTATCAATCACCCATCAATCACCCCCTGTCACTGCCACCCATCAATCAGCCCCTAACCTGCCCCTTGCGGGCAATCTGATCACCCACCCACACCAATAGATCGCCCGCAGATCCGACATCAGATCACCTCCCAAGTGCAGTGTTTACATCTGTTCTCTCCTCTAAACACCCACTAATTACCCATCAATCACCCCCTATCACCACCTGTCACTGCGCCCTCAGACCCCAGCCCTGATCACCTCGCCAGTGCATTGCTTGCATCTATTCCCCCCTCTAATCACACCTTGAGACACCCATTAATCACCTCCTGTCACCACCTGTCACCCCCTAGCACACCTACTCATCAGATCAGGCCCTAATTTGACCCGTGTGGGCTCCTGATCACTCGGCCAAACCCTCAGATCCCCCTCAGACCCCCTTCCGATCACCTCCCCAGTGCATTGATTGCATCTATTTTCCCCTGTAACCACCCCCTGAGACACCCATCAATCACCTCCTGTCACGCCCCTAGCACTCCTATCCATCAGATCAGGCCCAATACAACCTGTCATCTAAGAGGCCACCCTGCTTACCAGTTCCACAAAATTTGCCCCCTCATGGACAATTGTGTGTAAAAAAAATAAAAAAAATTGTCATTTACAGAGATATTTCTCCCACCTAGCATCTGTATGTGTAAACATACACCACAAAACACATTATACTACTTCTCCTGAATACGGCGGTATTTTATTTTTTGTCACAAGTTAGCGGAAAATGACACTTTGTGAAAAAAAAAACAATTCAAATCAATTTCCGCTAACTTGTGACAAAAAAAAAATCTTCTATGAACTCACCATACTCCTAACAGAATACCTTGGGGTGTCTTCTTTCTAAAATGGGGGCATTTGTGGGGTTCCTATACTGCCCTGGCATTTTAGGGGCCCTAAACCGTGAGGAGTAGTCTTGAAACCAAATGTCGCAAAATGACCTGTGAAATCCTAAAGGTACTCATTGGACTTTGGGCCCCTTAGCGCAGTTAGGGTGCAAAAAAATGCCACACATGTGGTATCGCTGTACTCAGGAGAAGATATTTCTCCCACCCAGCATGGGTATGTGTAAAAATACACCCCAAAACACATTATACTACTTCTCCTGAGTAAGGCAATACCACATGTGTGGCACTTTTCTGCAGCCTAACTGCGCTAAAGGGCCCAAACTCCAATGAGCATCTTTAGGCTTTACAGGGGTGCTTACAATTAGGCACCCCCAAAAATGCCAGGACAGTGAACACACCCCACAAATGACCCCATTTTGGAAAGTAGACACTTCAAGGTATTCAGAGAGGAGCATAGTGAGTCCGTGGCAGATTTCATTTTTTTTTTTTTTGTCGCAAGTTAGAAGAAATGGAAACTTTTTTTTTTTCACAAAGTGTCATTTTCCGCTAACTTGTGACAAAAAATCTTCTATGAACTCACTATGCCTCTCACTGAATACTTTGGGATGTCTTCTTTCCAAAATGGAGTCATTTGGGGGGTATTTATACTATCCTGGAATTTTAGCATCTCATGAAACATGACAGGTGGTCAGAAAAGTCAGAGATGCTTTAAAATGGGAAAATTCACTTTTGGCACCATAGTTTGTAAACGCTATAACTTTTACCCAATCCAATAAACATACACTGAATGTTTTTTTTTTTTCATCAAAGACATGTAGATGAATAACTTTCGCGCTCAAATGTATAGGAAATTTTACTTTATTTGAAAAATATCAGCACAGACAGTTAAAAAAGTCATTTTTTTGACAAATTTCATGTCTTTTTTGATGAATATAATAAAAACTAAAACTTGCAACAGCAATCAAATAGCACCAAAAGAAAGCTGTATTAGTGACAAGAAAAGGAGGTAAAATTCATTTAGGTGGTAGGTTGTATGACTGAGCAATAAAACGTGAAAGCTGCAGTGGTCTGAATGGAAAAAAAGCCTCTGGTCCTTAAGGGGCGAAAAGACTGTGGTCCTCAAGTGGTTAAGTCAAAATTTGCCAGGGGTATGAATAATCATGGGCAGCACTGTATATGTTTCTTGAGAACTCACACATGCACATTTCAAAATCGCTTGTCCTCGCCGAAGGGTCCCCAAAGACAACAAGCAGCATCAGTATTCTCAGGATAAGGTGATCTAGCTTCTAGCCATTCATGGGCTTTATTTAATGTGTTTTCCCTGATTCAGGGGTGCTTTATTATTAAAGATATTAAAGATAAGATATTAGCAGCTATAGCTCTCCATCAGCTAAAATGATCAAACAACAATCACTAAGGCCTTCACTTTTAATACAGTCTTGTTATATTCAGTGTTTTTGTCAAATCTAATGTCTAATCCATTAAAAATGTAAATAGCGTATGCCTAGCTTTAGTAATGTGACTTGTTTAATTTCCCAGTAAAGTTGATGCTGGAATGTATTCATGGTTCAAATAGTCTGGGGGACAGTAAATTCTGAAGGACCTCATACTTTCCCCAAGGCCACAGGCTTGGGTACTAGGAGATTAAACTGTGCCTCAGTTTAGCCAAAAATGTCCACATCAGCGAACGGCCATGTGGTATTAGCAGCCCAGAGTATGGAGTGGGTACTCATGAACATCAACTATCCATCTAAAACGTATTTGTTAACAAAACTCAATCAGCAGATTGACCATGACATCCAGGTATTCTGTCACCAGGAACAGCGTATTCATGAGTAGAATGCCACTCTGAAACTTCCGCCATTGAAGGTACATTGTGGGAATGTGATATATCTGTGCCACGTAAATTATGAATAGAGAGTTTTCCAGCATAGGCTGTCCCTGACCAATCTCACCAACAGGAAAATGAGCTGATGCTCCAGGAGAAAAAAAAAGAAACAATATAGAGAGCCATTCATTGGAGAGTCACATATATTTGTTTATTCATTTCCTTTTTATTTACACTTGCAGTCCTTCCCTAAATTATTTATTGAATACTTAGGTTTTCTTAATCCATGGTTTCTATCTTTTCCATATACAATATTGTCCTCAGAACAGGGGGTACAATTTACAGAACAGATTCTACAAGTTCCCCTTAAATACACTCATAGAAGTTCAAATCTGGTTAATTTTACAAGAGAAAATTGTTAGTGTTTGCATACATACATGATGAAGGTCACCATACTCTACTCAATAGTCAATATTTTAATAAATTAGCCATTTAATGTGATTAAACAAAAATGGCATCTAATTAAAATCTGTTAAAAATGATTTTGCTATCCCCCACGTTTTAGCCAATCTTTCCTTTGAGGTTGTCAATATACTTACGTATTATCGATTTACATTAATGCCGATCTACTAAAATATGAAGCCCTTAAAGGGAAACTGAGGTGAGAGAGTTATGGAGGTTGACATTGTTTTTAGAGAAATTATTTGGAACAAGAGGAAAGATGGTGGAGGCCTTGCTGCTCCAAGCTCATGAGTCTATTACAGAATATCGCTGGCCAAAGTCAACACCTTGCTGGCTGGGAAGATCCTTTAATGTTATATACGGGTAGATCCCTGCTGAAACAGCTTGTACCTAATTGAATCTATTGTAATACATTTAAAGTCATCCGCAACACTATCCGCTCTTCAGCTAAACAAGAAAAATAGTCCTGTATGACCTACACATCTCTTTAGAATAATGCCGTTTACCAAAAAAGAAAAACATACAGTATGCCAACCTAGGTATGAGAAAAAAAATTACTTTGGTACACCAAATATTTAGTGGGGTTTCTTTCTGTTCATCTGATATATTAAATTATCCTTTTATCAAAACTTACAACTTAGGCACACAACTAACATTGTTTTCCAGAGAGATACCAGCCGTATATCAGACCCCTCCACGATTTTTACCTTAGTATTGGGCACAAATATCTGGAAAGGCTTTTATCTCAACATGTTATGCTACTTTGTTGGAACTAGCTCTAAATAAACCCTGATGCTAGCAAATATAACTGGGAGAAAGAAGATCAAATTTGAAATGATACCTGGTCAAATATATTCCAGATGGTACCTAACCCAACATCTTTTTTTAATGCTAATCAAAAACATCTGCAATTGAATACTACGTATGATAATTACTACACCCCTAAAAGACTTTTTCAAATTTTACAAATGGGCCTTAGAGAAGATTCTAAATGTCCTAGATGTCAGAGAAATGATGGAGATGCATGCCATATGGTTTTGAGATGTCCCAAATTCTTCAGATATTGGATATTAGATCTCTTATATAGTATCTTCTTACTTAAATTACAAAGAAAATACTTAATCAATCTACTTGGATACTTAAACGCATCAATTATTGATGACCCAAATCTTAAGGGTTAAGCCTTTCTAGGGCCATATTTCAGACTAAAAATGCCTTTTACAATATTGGAAAATGTATCAATTCTAAATATTCTGAATTGTTTATTTCATACCTGTGAAACTGTACGTTTTTGTCTTTTTTTTTTTTTTTTTTGATAAATCAATTTTCTAATTTAAAAAAAAAAAAATACAAAAGCCCCTTGATCGATGTTTAATAGTTCTATTGATCTGGGAATCCTATTTCGTATCTATTCAAGCAGCACTGCTCATGTTTGGCCACTAACACAGACAAATACTTAATCAGCTTTGTACTGCGTTGAACATATGTGAGATTAATATTGGATTATATCTCTATCAAGATCTGATCTTATATGATCAAGGTGCAAGGAAGCAGGCAGGTAAACAATCAATATCAGGTAAATATTGATCATTAA
The DNA here is from genome assembly GCF_040937935.1 of Hyperolius riggenbachi. Classification (NCBI taxonomy): domain Eukaryota; kingdom Metazoa; phylum Chordata; class Amphibia; order Anura; family Hyperoliidae; genus Hyperolius; species Hyperolius riggenbachi. The sequence continues at coordinate 219,393,239 of NC_090653.1, forward strand.
ACTGAATAGTGTATGATGGTCTTTTAACTCATAAGAGGAACTCCAGTGAAAATAATGTAATAAAAAAAGTGCTTAATTTTTACAATAATTGCGTATAAATGATTTAGTCAGTGTTTGCCCATTGTAAAATCGTTTAAATCCCTGATTAACATTCTGACATTTATTACATGGTGAAATTTTTACTGTTGGCAGGTGATGTAGCTGCTGCATGCTTTTTTGGCAGTTATAAACAGCTGTAAGCAGCTATTTCCCACAATGCAACAAGGTTCACAGACAGGAAACAGGAGTACCACGGCCCTCAGAGTTTCTTGTGGGAATACAGTGCCTCCTGATGGTCTGTTTGTGAAAAGGAATAGATTTCTCATGTAAATGGGGGTATCAGCTACTGATTGGGATAAAGTTAAATTCTTGGTCGGAGTTTCTTTTTAAACTAAAATTATTTGTATGGCCCAAGAGTTTGGTGTATAGTTAACTTGGCTTAACACAAATGGATTGCCGTGTGCAAGTCTCAGTGTAAGCAAGGGGAAGGAAAGGATAGGAAGAGAATAGAAAAGAAAGGAGAGGAGAAGAAGGAAGAGGGCAGCAGAGGAGAGGGAGGGGAAGGAGAGAAGAGGGAATGATGGCAGAGGGGAGGGAAGGGTAGGGGAGGACATGAAGGGAGTGGCGTTGAGATGGCCAATGGAATGCAAATAACTATGGTTTGCTTGCATGTTTAATGCAAATTGTATGCAGCTTAGAGTTGGGCTGGTCCAAACAGGCAGGAAATACTTTTGCATTTAAAGCAGACCTGAGCTCATTACTGCCTTTCTGCTTAAAAAGATAAGCAACAGCATAATAATATTTAGGCTGGATTCACAGTGTAAATTGGTGGCAGTGACCACATCGCACTGCCAGAGACAGGCCTTCAGGGAACACCGCGTTAGTACACGGTGTTCCCTGTCTGGCAAGCAGCCAAGCAGGAAATGCTGCACACTTTCGGTCACATCCTGCTTCGGGTATGCGGAAGTGCACACAAGTACGACACAACACCGACTTTTTAAAAAAACCTGCATCGCCATAGACTGACATGACTTCCAGGCCAACGCAGGTCGCCGCAGGAGCCACACAGTAACGTAGTTAGATAGATAGGGCAACTAGTGTTAGTAGATAGGGCACTTCTGGCGCTGTGTATCGCAAGGTGGGAAGTATGAACTTCCCCACAGGGTTTCATTAGGCTGCGGTAGCAGTGCGTCAATTTGCCGCACCGCAACGCGCCAGTGTGAAAGGGCCCTCAAGGAAAAACATTTCTTTGTTACAGTCGATACAAATCCTGCAATAAATCTGCAGTGTGTCTACTTCCTACTTACATGGGAACAGACATAGGGTTAACATCCTGTGTTTACCAATTAGCTGATCTGCTGTGGAAGTCAGCTGACTCAGGTGAAATCAAATTACTTGTGATAAGTCACAGATGAGGGGGAATTAGACAGGCTAAACTCTCTAAATACGTACAGGGTGCATTTCTCTATGTTGTCCTTCTGTTCTGTGCAAGAGTTCAGGTCCACTTTAAAGAGGAACTGTCGCGAAAATCTTTAAATTTAAAACACATACAAATAAGAAGTGCATTTCTCCCAGAGTAAAACGAGCCATAAATTTCCATAAGTTCCAAGCTGCATCAAAGTTGCATTACCTTTGCATGCAAGATGGAACTATTTGCATCTTATTGACCATCTCTAGGGAGGCACTAAGGAGAAAACAAACAAACAAATAAAAAACCTCAATAATGGATGGAGAACCCAGGAAGAAAAAGAAACACTTCTAGATTGCAACAGTACACTGCATTGGAAAGTCACCCTGCTTTATCTCCACTTAGCATCAGCAATGTTTCATGAATGGGGAAAATAAGAACATAAAATAAAAAGCAGAAACTGCAAACATTTTTTTTAAAGATAATATAAAATACAAACTAACTCCGTGCAAAACATATACTCAGCATATGCTGGAATCTTTATTCCGTTAATAACTGCCACACGCTCGGAAATAAATTCTGTGCAACATATTCTACAGAGCACAAAAGGAACAACAAACATCTTTAATGTTCTTTTGTTTGTTTTCTCCTCTCCTGTAAAGGCTGATTTCATGCGCTTATTTTGCCACTCGGCACCTTACTTGCTATGAGACAATATTTCATGTTGCTGGAGGCCCCCCCGCCGCCCCCCACCCCTCGCTCCTTCAGTTAATTAAAGTCACACTCCATCAGTAGGACTCGTGTAGAGCCGCTGCACGATGAGCTACAAAGTGCCAAGTTTGCTTCACAAAGCCAGCTAATGATACCACGCTGATGCCCAGCACATCCAGAGTTAATCAATAAGCATCCTATATAGGAAAACTAGAGTGTTGACTTTGCTGTTTCTCAGTGTCACACTGGCTGGACCAGGAGATCAGACCGTCCAATCTCAAATGCAAGAGATAGGCTGACCCCAGCCATTACCAATTGACTAACTAAAATGTTGTATAGATTAGATTGACTAGCACTTCTAGTGAAAAGCGAAAATGCCAATATTCTTTTTGCATTAATTCTTGCAAAAAATGTAGTTAAAATCGACTTTTGAGCAAAAATGCTAACTATGATTTTTTTTGTGTTTTTGCAGTAAAAATAAAGATTTTTTTTTTTGCGAAATTTTGCCATATTGTGAAAATACAACGTATTTCCACAAAAATGTTCTTAAAGTTGAAAATGCAAAAATTTTGATGGCGAAAAAACTACTTCAGCCTACAGGCCATTTTACCTTAATGCCAAAAGCCATTTTTACCTGTCAGCGCTCCTCCCATTTATTAGGTCATAACTTTATCTCTGCTTCTCACACTTGAATGATCTATATCTTGTTTTTTTTCGCTACAAATTAGGCTTTTTGTGGGTGATAACTTGTTTTCAGTAATTACTTTACTTTCTATGTATTTTATAGGCAAATACAAGAAAAAAAATACACAATTTCTCCTATTCAACCCCTTATAGTTTTCAAATAAGCAATGCTACTATAAATAAAACCTACCCATTTTATTGAGCCGTCAGACCCAACTGGGATCCGTTGAAAAGGGTGCCTGAGCCATCTGTATTAAAATGGGGCCTCCATAGACTTCAATGTTATTTCTGCAAATCTCGGTTACAAGGTGGTGAAAAGGGCTCCCGAGTATTCATTTTGGCTACAAGGTTTTCAATTCGGTTGCAAAAGGGCGCCCCTTTGTAGCCCATATTTTTGAATCGGCTACTAGGTTTTGATTCTGCTACAGAAGGGTGTCACTTTGCAGCCCATATTTTTGATTTGGCTGCAAGGTGTTTGCTTACAAGGTTTTTGATTATGGTACAAAAGGGCACTCCTTTGAAGCCCATATTTTTGATTTGGCTACAAGGTTTTTGATTCTGCTACAAAGGGGCACCCTTTTATAGCCAAGATTTTTGATTCGGGGGGAGGGGGGGGAGGGGCAGGGGGGTTAGGATTAGGCATAACAAGCAGGGGGGGTTCTTAGGGTTAGGCACCACTAGGGGGGTCTTAGAGTTAGGCATTACCAGGGGAGGGTTCTTTGTGAGAGCAGGGAGAAGTTAGATCATTGTAATCACCGGGGGGAGGTCTTAGGGTTAGGCATCACCAGGGGGTCTTAGGGTTATGCACCATCAGGGGGGTCTTAAGGTTAAGCACCACCAGTGGAGTCTTAGGTTTAGGCACCACCAGGGTCAGTTAGGGTTAGGCACCACCAGGGAATGGCTCTGTGTAAGAGTAGGGAGAAGTAAGGTCATAGCAATCATCAGGGGGGGGGGGGGGGTTGTAGGGTTAGTTACCACCAGGTGGGTCTTAGGGTTAGGCACCAGCAGGGGGGATTTAGGGGTAGGCACCACCAGGGGAGTCTTAGGGTTAGGCACCACCAGATGCATCATAGTGTTAGGTACCACCAGGGGAGGATGCCAGGGGGGTCTTAGGGTTAGGCACCACCAGGGGGTTAGGGTTAGGCACCACCAAGGCGGGAGATTAGGGTCAGGCACCACCAGGGGAGGGTTCTGTGTGAGAGTAATGAGAAGTTAGGTCATAATAATCCCTTTTCTCTGCTTTATCACTTTTCTAGGCTATATCGAGCGCCCTTTTATAGCCCAACAAATTTTGCCTATAACAGCAAAATTAGCTTTTTGTCTACACCATGCACCATTTGTAGCCAATTTTGGAATATATTGTACATTGGAGTGCCCTTTTATAGCCAAATAAAAGAATTGTGCTATACCAGAAACATGCAGATTTAGGAGTATGGGCTATACCTGCGAGCCATTATGTAGGAGATTAGGACCTATGGGCTACACCTGTTTCCGAATTTCTCTCTAGTCTACATTAGTAACATTTTAAAGGCGATTTAGGAATATGGGCTACACCCGTACACCCTATTGTAGCCAAATTGGACCCACAGACTACACCAAGTGCCTTTTGTAGCAGAATTTGCATTTTGGGCTACACCTGGCACCTTTTGTTGAGCTACACCAGTGAAGTTTTCAGAATTGGAGATTATGGGCTACACCAGAAACCGTTTTTTAGCCGAATTCGGAATATGATTTACCCTGGGGTGCCCTTTTGTAGTCGAATAGGAGAAATGGGCTACACCAGGTGCTTTTTGAAGCAGAATTTTGTTATAGTGTAAATTAAACCATTTTTGGTTTGGGCTATGGGCTATACCTGGGCACCATAATGCAGCCGAAAAGGATGCATGAGCTACACCAGGTGCCTCTTGTAGCAGAATTTTGTTATAGTGTAAATTAAACCATTTTTGTAGCCGTTTTAGGAATACAGGCTACACCCGGGCTTCCCTTTGTAGCCGTTTTCCCATAGGCTACACCCTGTGCGCCTCTTGTAGCTGAATTCCATTATTATCTTTATTGGCACATTTTGTAACTAATTTAGGAATATGGGCTATATCCGGGTGCCCTTTGTAGCCGATTTATATTCATAGGCTGTACCGGGAGCCTCTTGTAGCCAAATTTCATTATATTTTATATTTAGCACATTTTGTAACCGATTTAAGAATATGAAAAAAATACATATATCCAGGCACATCGCCTCTAGTTAGGACATTAAATAAATTAAGGAAAGGTGGGTGCTGAATGGGGTGTTGCTAGAAAACAGCAAAAATCTATTAACCCTTCGCACTCTCACATGCAAATGTTCAAACAAATGCATTCACAGATTCACTCATCCAGGGGCACAACTGTTATCCCTACCGCTAAGTTAAAAGCCAGGGTTTTAGTTCACAGAAGAATGCATTCTTATGCTTAGTCACCTATACTGCACAGAAGTACCCAGGTAAACATAGGTGTCCTAACTCTGGCCCTGTAACATGCATAGTGCAGACATGCAAACACATTCATTGCATCAAACCTATCAATGGATTAGGAGCACACATCCTGACGTCCTCTCCTGGGACAGACAGTGCATCTTACCAATCGCACAAGGGAGCTAACGTTATGTGTCCATGTGCACCATGCACATACACCAGCATAAGCTGTGTGCATACTGACAAACACATACAGGGGAAGGAGGGAGTGCACTGAATTAGACCCTAGCCACAGGGGTCAGTAACAAGAAAAAAAAATACATATATCCAGGCACATCGCCTCTAGTTAGGACATTAAATAAATTATTAAGGAAAGGTGGGTGCTGAAGGGGGTGTGGCTAGAAAACAGCAAAAATCTATTAACCCTTCGCACTCTCACATGCAAATGTTCAAACAAATGCATTCACAGATTCACTCATCCAGGCACAAATGTTATCCCTACAGCTAAGTTAAAAGCCGGGGTTTTAGTTCACAGAAGAATGCATTCTTATGCTTAGTCACCTATACTGCGCAGAAGTACCCAGGTAAACATAGGTGTCCTAACTCTGGCCCTGTAACATGCATAGTGCAGACATGCAAACACATTCATTGCATCAAATCTATCAATGGATTAGGAGCACACATCCTGACGTCCTCTCCTGGGACAGACAGTGCATCTTACCAATCGCACAAGGGAGCTAACGTTATGTCGCTTGTCTGTCCTAGGAGAGGACGTCAGGATGTGTGCTCCTAATAGTGTTGGGCGAACACCTGGATGTTCGGGTTCGGGAAAGTTCGCCGAACATGGCCGCAATGTTCGGCATGTTCGGGCCGAACCCCGAACTCCCCGAACATCCCGCTTGTAGGGGCCCTATGGGGTCGCAGGCATAAGGGGGGAGCATGCCCCGATCGCGGGGGGGGGTCGGAAATTCCCCCCACCCCCTCCGCTAGCGCTCCCCCCTCTGCCCGCTTCCCCATACAAAAGTTGCAAGAAGTACCTGTGTCCGGGTGGTAGTGGGTGGCTGTCTGGCTGGCAGTGGGCGGCACTATGCAGTGACTAAATGAGGAGGAGGAGTCCGGAGAGTGACGCGTTGAGGGAGGCCGGGCAGCGGGCGGTTCAGCAGTAGTACTGCTGAACCGCCCGCTGCCCGGCCTCCCTCAACGGTCGGAAATTCCCCCCACCCCCTCCGCTAGCGCTCCCCCCTCTGCCCGCTTCCCCATACAAAAGTTGCAAGAAGTACCTGTGTCCGGGTGGTAGTGGGTGGCTGTCTGGCTGGCAGTGGGCGGCACTATGCAGTGACTAAATGAGGAGGAGGAGTCCGGAGAGTGACGCGTTGAGGGAGGCCGGGCAGCGGGCGGTTCAGCAGTACTACTGCTGAACCGCCCGCTGCCCGGCCTCCCTCAACGCGTCACTCTCCGGACTCCTCCTCCTCATTTAGTCACTGCATAGTGCCGCCCACTGCCAGCCAGACAGCCACCCACTACCACCCGGACACAGGTACTTCTTGCAACTTTTGTATGGGGAAGCGGGCAGAGGGGGGAGCGCTAGCGGAGGGGGTGGGGGGAATTTCCGACCCCCCCCCCCGCGATCGGGGCATGCTCCCCCCTTATGCCTGTGACCCCATAGGGGGGCCGTATTCGGCCGAACAGGGCCCTGTTCGGTCGAACAGGGGCCCTGTTCGGCTAGTAATTTGGCAGTTCGGGCGAACGCGAACAGTTTGGCCGAACACCACCAGGTGTTCGGCCGAACTCGAACATCACCCGAACAGGGTGATGTTCTGCAGAACCCGAACAGTGGCGAACACTGTTCGCCCAACACTAGCTCCTAATACATTGATAACAAAACAGTTGGTAACATTTTGATGTAAACATACATGTTGCCATTGTAAAGGATCAATATATATCTGTTACCATAATGCCGGGTGATACATATTTTAAGAAGAAATACAAGAACATAGATTATGTAGTACAGCTGAGCTAAAATAGTTACATTTAGGTGAGACATATATATTTGTATTTCTGACATGTCCTTGAGAGAGTGTCTCATTCATAATATAATCGAAACCATTGATCATAAATTGTCAATTTAGTTTTAAGACACAGGTGAATGTAGCCTATAGATGTGAATTTTCAGTGAAGTGGTTCACTTGAGAGAGAGGGTAGAATCTTAATAGTACTAAGGAGTTGAGAACAAATAAACTAAACTAACAACCTACAACATATAATAAGATATATGGTTGTTTACCTCATCTTAATGGTTAACATACACTAAATCCTGGTAAATTCTTTTATAGAAATTAGTTTAAAGTGAATCTTAAGTAAAAAAAAAAATTAGGTTTTACTCACCTGGGGCTTCCCTCAGCCCCCTGCAGCTGTCCGGTGCCCTCGCATCCTCGCTCCGATCCTCCTGTCCCCGCCGGCGGCTACTTCCGGTTTCGCCGACAAGCTGGGAACGCGAGTGATTCTTCGCGTTCCCGGTCACAATAGCACCCTCTATACTGCTATTGCGGCAAGGAAGGCCGCAAAGCAGTATAGAGGGCACTATTGTGGCCGGGAACGTGAAGAATCACTTTAAGTGTGGGTATACAGTACCTTTCTTAGTGGAATTTAAGTATGAGGTGTATAAGAGAGGAATACTTATTTCTCCCATGTGTTCTTTTTCATGGCCACTCTGGGCAGAACACATGGGAGGGCTGGTACTACATTGATAAGGAGGTCGGCAGAGCCTTAGGCAATGACCTCCATTGTTATTGTCTTTATCTTTCACCTATTTTCATCTTACATAGGTAAAAAAAACAACGTTTTGTAAAAAATAATACCTTTTAATGGCTAACTAATAGAGTTAAATGATGATTGTTTGGCTAACACGTTGCAGAAACTTTTTTGCTACCTATTTTCATCAAAATGCTATGACCACATTTTTGTTCATTAATTGTAAATTTGAAACCTATGTAAATGGAAAGTGCCTGAATAGTTGTCTTATATTAGTGTGTTCCACCGTGATATTAGGAGTTTGAAAATTTGAGACGTTTATGTTCATTCTTTTTCTAATATTTATTTCTAGATTTAAGTTGCTACTGATCATGGCCTGAGAACAGGCAGCATATTTGATGCCCTGTAACCGCTCCAGTGGTCCATTGAGGCATTTGTACTCTCTGAGAAGATGAAAAGTGCCACGTATGAATTGGATTTAGGACAACACATCCGACGTCTGTAAAAATCGTGCAATGTCACTTGATGTATCCCAACTGGAAAACCAGTATTTGGTGAAAAACAACTTTGTAAATGGGACCATAGGAAAGCATAAATCCACTCTACATTTCTGTTAGTCTGTGGCCATCTGATCCAGAAAAGGGTCTAGCAGAGGGCCTAGTGTAAAATGACAGCAGAGGGCCTAGTGTAAAATGACTATTAGATACCTCCAGATGATTTACATTTCAGGCACTGTAATGACAAATTATGACTATCCTTCATTTTGTCCTTCCATGCTTTGCCACACCCACCCCTCCCAAGCCTTCCAATAACAAGATTTGATAAGTGGTAGGGATTAGTGATGGGGCTTAACCCAGCATTTAGCCAGCACTTGCCACCAAAGTATAGCAATCCCCGGCAAAACATCTTAAAAAGGCTCCTAACTGGTTCTTCAACAGACAAATGGGAATCCTCCTTCGTATTTCAATGAGTTCCACTGAAATGCAGGGAAACCCGTTTCCAAGACGTTTGCATATTCACACAGCTCAATTGTGTTCCTAGCCGCAGCGATATCTGTGCCTGGACTTTCGGGATAAATTGATCATACGTTTTAGCACAGTTGCAACATGCCATAGATAGATTTGCTTTTAACTATTTGGGTTTATCATTTGCTGTTTTAATCAGTAAACAGCTAATCGCCTATCCATCTATGCACTGATGTGAGCATAAAACACATTGGATGTGATAGTATATATTACTCTTATAGAGCCACAGTTGTAACAGTTCTGAAATTACCTTTCGCATGGCTTAGATGTGTGAATAATATCTGCCATTCTCTGCATTGGTATGGATTACTGATGTCATTTCTAATCATCCAACCAAAATCATGCTGTGTATACTACTGAGAGGATTTCGGGTGACATTATGAAACTGTAGGAAGCCTGCCAGCTTTCTGATTGACTCCAGGTAATAAAGTAGGAGTGCAGTCACATGGTATTCAGCATCAGTGCAGCCAATGCCATTATCATCATGATATAATCTTCATTATCATCTAATCTTCATTATCATCATGAGCATATGTTTTTATTCTCCTTATCCTGGAGATAGCGGGATAAGCAGAACAAAGCTGTTAAAATAGATCACCCCAGACTTCCTGTTTCCTTCCATAGATATTGACTGTTCTGGGAGTTCCGGGAGTAGCCTTCAAAGTTTAGCTAGGACATGCTCCTTTGCAACAATGAAACTGAGTTCCAGAATTTTAAATCAAATCTGGGCTTATTGTATACTGTACTTCAAGACATTGGACACAACATACATCTTGAAGTAACAAACACATTACAATACATTTTCACTGTACCTTTTTCCACATAGATGATTTATTTCTACTGCCTGTTACTTTTCCTACATAGGCTCTGCCATTTTGCTTGTGATGTCAGCACAGTGTAAGTGGAATGCAAAATTGTAACCTGCATAATAATTCCCGGACAGCGGGAAAACAAAGTCACAAGGAGAAGTCAGCACACCATCCACTTATCTCTGGGTGCTTGATGACGTGACATAGGCGGTGTCACATAACAAAGTTCAAACTGCAATGCCTTGATAAAGGGGGACCCTGCGTGGCCCCCGAAACAATTGTTGGTCCATCTTGTGGAAACTGGCACAATAAATTTTAAATGCTTTTGAAGATTGGTGTGCTGACGATCCTTGCAGTTTGGACAGCGGGAGAAGTCTATCCTAGAAATGCATTTGCTCCAGACTACAACTGGACCACAATAGACTATTAGAACGGACACTGCACTGTCCTGCTGCCCATTGGAGAACCTAGCCTTAATCCATCAAGAATGGGCAGACAATTAAGAAACAGCGTGTTCTTGCAGTGGCAGAGTCAAAGCCCAGATCTTATCCGCTTTGAGTAACTTGAAACAGGATGTATGGCTTTGTTCACATTATAAATCGCAAGCGCTATAGCCAAGCAAAGAGAAAGAAACCCAGGAACAAGCTCCACTCATAATGTTCAAAATATATACACTGATCTTTATTAAGCAATGATCAGTCACAAATTATTGTGCACCCAAAGAACATCCAAAAAATTAAAAACACATAAAACATCCCATAAAACTCCAAGCCATTATATCCATTTGCAAAAATAATCATTCCATACACAATAGTAAGGTGCAGAAAGTATGTGCAAAAAATGCTGTTACTCAGTCACACTGAAACCTATATCATCAATTACAGTGCTTCATCAAAAAATCTACTACCTAAAATATGACAAACAATACACAAAGTGCTTGAACAGTGCAATCACAAGCAGTCCTAATTAAGAGCAGTTAGCATGTGAATAATACCTTAGTAAGTACAGTGAAGCAGTCCAGAGATAAACTGCACAGTAAAGAGATACTTAGCCGGGTGCAAATAGGTGCTGCAGACAACAGGTGTGGCAAGGAGAGGCGGAGGATCCCCTCTAAACGACCCCACTAGTTCCGCGGGCGTCACCCCACTTTTTCAAGGAAGGAGAGCGCAAGCGCTGAGCGATTTATTGAGCTTTTTTAAAATCGCTTTTCCCTGCGCTTTGCGCTTAGAAAAGCGCTTTTGCTGAGCGATCACAATTTTCACTTCCTGACGTCAGTCAGGAAGTGAACTCTTTGATCCGGAAACCTAAGTGGTCTGGCCTCTGCAGAGAGTTGCCGCATGGTGTGCGCGGCACAGGAAGCAATTGAAGTTAATGACAACATGAACATTATAAATTGTTTTCCACTATAGCGGTGCAGTGCAGATGCACAGATGGAGAAATTCTGGTGACGCACTCCCTATCTGGCAATGTGCACATAACTGAGGGGTAAGACTTGTTGGGGGTGGGGTCTCTCCAGTTTCCTTGTCGGCACAGTCCGCCACATGTAAACAAAATCACTGGGAAACACAGAAACCCACTTCTTGGTAACAATTAACTGTAACTAACTGTAACTAAATACAATATAGCTTACACTTTGAAAAAAATGTCCAGAAAGGAATCCCAGATCGGATGTGTATTTTAATAAGTCCTTTAGTTAAAGCGGACTTACACTCAGAACCTCCTCTTTGCTCTAAAAGATATGTAACAGCATAATAACCTTTACAGAAAAAAAACATTTCTTTGTTACAGCTGATACAAATCACTTCCTGCTTTCAAGGAAGAAGACATATTGTTAACATCCTGTGTTTACAGATTAGCAGCTCTGCCATGGCAGAGGAGATTCCTGAGCTGACACAGCTAAGAGATCAAATTAAAGTAGTGATTAGTCACAGATGAGGAAAAAAATAGACCGGCTAAACTCTCTAAATACTGTACATACAGGGTACATTTCTCTATGTTTTCGTTGTGTCCTGTACAAGAGTTCAGGTTCACTTTAAAGAAAACCTTAAAGGGGCACTATGGCGAAAAATTGTAAAATTTAAAAAATGTGCAAACATAGACAAATAAGAAGTACGTTTTTTTCAACATAAAATGAGCCATAAATTACTTTTCTTCTATGTTGCTGCCACTTACAGTAGACAGGTTTTGGACTAGCCCATCTCTTCATAGGGGATTCTCAGCAAGGCTTTTATTCTTTATAAAGATATTCCCGAAAAAGGATTTAAACAATGATGCTGGCCAGCCTCCCTGCTCGCTATAGTTTTTTGGCAGTTGGACAGAGCAACTGCCATTCACTAAGTTCTTTTGAAAATAAATAAATCCCTGAGAATCTTCCCATGAAGAGATGGACTAGCTTCTGTCAGATTTGTACTACTTGTAGTAAATGTTTACACATATTTAAAATTTTAAAATTTTTCGCCATAGTGCCCCTTTAAAGAGAATCTGTACAGGAAAAAAACGCCCCTGGGGGGTACTCACCTCGGGAGGGGGAAACCTCTGGATCCTATCGAAGCTTCCCCCGTCCTCCTCCGTCCCACAGTGATCTTGCTGCAGGTCCAGGAACGGCGGCCATGTAAATATTTACCTTCCTGGCTCCAGCGCAGGCGCAGTAGCGGCTCTCGGCTCGAAAATAGCCGATCCCAGTTGGGTCCGCCGTACTGCACAGGCGCAAGTCTTCTGCGCTTGCGCAGTATAGCAGACCCGACTGAGATCGGCTATTTCTTAACCCAAGAGCTGCAACAATGCCCCGCTGGAACAGGGAACGTTAAATATTGCACAGCCTGACAAATTGTCAGCAGTGCATTCCGTGGGCCAGAGCGAGACCACTGTAGAACGGAGGAGGACAGGGTAGCTTTGATAGGATCCAGAGGCATCCCCCTACCAAGGTGAGTACCCGCCAGGGGCCTTTTTTTGTACAGAGTCTCTTTAAGTAAGGTGCCTGGTGTAAATTACCTAGGGCTGCTTATAGCCCCTGTAGTTCTAGCTGCATGTGGGCCTGGAGCTGCTAACCTCGTCGATCACACTCCCATGGCTGGGAGCATTCTGAGCTTATGCGTTTCATTAAAATTGCTACTGCATGTGCGATCGAGGAAGCACATGGCCGTGGCCAGGACCGGATTTACCATAAGGCACTGTAGGCACCTACTCCCCTCCCCGAGCGCCTTCCTCCCTCCTTCTCTATGCAGAGTCCAGATGAGAGAGTAAATGAGAGGTTACTCACCCTGCTCTCGGCATTCCACTGGCGAGATTTCCGTTTAGTCAGAGGCAGCTTTCACTTCTTAATACTGACTGAGGTTCCACTAGCTACATAATACTTGGGGGCACCTCTAGCTACTTAATATTGAGGGTATTTCTGGCTACCTAATACTAAGGGGCATCTGTAGCTACCCGTGATGGGAAGGGAAGTGACAGCCAGCTTACTTGTGCAGTTTGGGAGGTTCATGTAAGGTGCCAAGACATCTGGGCCTATAGGCTTCTGTGAGGTAAATCCGGGCCTGGCCAGGGCAATAGCCAGTGACTGGCTCTGTTGGCAAGCTTCCAGAGGGGCACAGCTGCTGAGCGGATTGGACCGGAATGACAGTGTGGGACCAGAAGGACTACAGGGGGATAGAAAACGCGGTAGGTAAGTTACACTGGGCACCTTAGTTACCATTTAAATACAAATGCAGAAACCTACAGTGCTTTATTGAACCAAGTGTTCATAACTTTTCGTACTGCAGTGTTATACATTATAATCCAAACACTTCATGATAGATTCCTTTAATCTATAATAAAGAACTTCTTCCGAGCAACACAAAATCCTGATGCACATGGCAATTTGTCTTTGCTATATGGAAAGAGAAAAAAATCCCATCCCGTCTATGCGAGAATGTCTGTTAAATTATATTTCTGCGGAAATAAAATATCTTAATAGCTGCTAACTATATTTAAGGCCGTCTTTTCTAATGACATGGCAGCTTTCCACTTATTACTGGAATAAGTCTGACTATGTGTCTACAGAGTATCATATTTTGTGTCTCACTAACTGGCACGCAGTCTTTTATTGACAGGAGTGCGCTGGCTCACTCACTGTGTCTGGCAGTCAATCATTCCCAGCAGTTACTTTCTCCTTGTTTAGACTAGAGAGGCGTGCGCAGCCATTTTACACTTGCCTTGTATAAAGGACTGACATATCAGTCTCCTGTTCCTTCCAGGACCTACAAACGTGGACAATTGTATAAATACACCTCCATGACACAAGAAGAACCCACATTTGTCTCCAAAATAACTTAAATGTTACACCAGCATTTGGCTCCAGTCATTGCATATTCTGTATTTAACAAAAAATCCTACTCTGTATTAGTGTTGGGCGAACAGTGTTCGCCACTGTTCGGGTTCTGCAGAACATCACCCTGTTCGGGTGATGTTCGAGTTCGGCCGAACACCTAGTGGTGTTCGGCCAAACTGTTCGCGTTCGCCCGAACGGCTCAATTCCTGTCCGAACCTGGCCGAACAGGGCCCCTGTTCGGCCGAATACGGCCCCCCTATGGGGTCGCAGGCATAAGGGGGGAGCATGCCCGATCGCGGGGGGGTCGGAAATTCCCCCCACCCCCTCCGCTAGCGCTCCCCCCTCTGCCCGCTTCCCCATACAAAAGTTTAAGGAAAGTACCGGTGGTAGTGGATGGCCTGGCAGTGGCACTGTGGAGTGAGGAGGAGGAGTCCGGAGAGTGACGCGTTGAGGGAGGCCGGGCAGCGGGCGTGAGGTCAGAGAAAGGGCGGAAGTACCACAAGGGTACTACCGCTGAACCGCCCGCTGCCCGGCCTCCCTCAACGCGTCACTCTCCGGACTCCTCCTCCTCACTCCACAGTGCCACTGCCAGGCCATCCACTACCACCGGTACTTTCCTTAAACTTTTGTATGGGGAAGCGGGCAGAGGGGAGAGCGCTAGAGGAGGGGGTGGGGGGAATTTCCGAACCCCCCCCTCCCTGTGATCGGGGCATGCTCCCCCCTTATGCCTGCGACCTCATAGGGCCCCCGAAAGCGGGATGTTCGGGGAGTTCGGGGTTCGGCCCGAACATGCCGAACATCGCGGTCATGTTCGCCGAACTTTCCCGAACCCGAACATCCAGGTGTTCGCCCAACACTACTCTGTATGCAGGCTTGGGACTGTACATGCCACATGATATGCTTTAAAAAATGATGACAGAAAGTGGCATGGACAATAATCAGGGCCGTTTTTAGGCACAGACAAGCCAGGCAGATGCCTGGAGTGACAATTGCTTGAAAGGGTGCCAAGGAGCTATTCTTAACAAAATTTGCTTTATCTTTGTGATGTTTGAATGCTACCTTCTCCTGCTGACTGCATGTTTCCATAGATGTCTCATAGGAAGGCTCCTTCAGAATAGTCCAATGTTTTTGCAGCTTTTAGCAATGTGTGTGTTAATGACACATCGGAACATAAATGACTCGGAGCTGAGCTGGGGCATAACAGCCCCCAGGTAGTGGTCAGCCATTTCAGGAACCCAGCAACCCAGCCCCCCAAAAAGTAGTTAGTCATTCAACCTCCCTCACCTGCATAGTGACCAGTCATTCCAACTACCCTTCCCCCTCACAGAGTAGCACAGGGAGCACTGTGATATTTACCTTTTCCACACTGTATCGGGTAGGTAGAGGGAGGGCTCTCTTATTGGGAGCCTCCTCTGCATGTATCTGCATTATGCATATTAAAATAACTTTATGTTAAAACCTGTTCCTGCTACATCACTTGCTTGAGACACAGGGGGGAAGGGGGGATTACAGCTGCCCAAAATCCCCCCTCAGAACAGGGCCGGTGCAGTGTCTGGGGACAGTTGAGACACCATAATATCTGCAGTCATCCTGCAGCTCACAGTACTGCCCCCTTTCTTTCCCTGCTACAGTTGACTTTGGATGAAGCAGCAGTGTGTGTACAGAGCATGGAGCAGCAGTGTGTGTACAGAGCATGGAGCAGCAGCGTGTGTACAGAGCATGGAGCAGCTCTGGGGAACATAACAGAGTCAGGTATGAGCACAGCCTGAGCTCCTGCTGGGTGAATGCTTCACTTTCCCCTTCATTAGCAATGTCGGCTGTCCTCATTATTATCTGTATCCAAACTGCTCCTGATGGATCCGTTGTTGATCGGAAGTAAATCAGACATTTAGGGAATAATTGTCAGATTCTGTCAGTTGGACGGGAAACTGCATTATGTGTACCCAGCATGATGTCCTACCATATTATTATACTGTATTGTGCATGGCTGAGGGAGACCTTTCAGGAATACCCCCCTTGAAAATCCTGGGTTTGCCCCTGTGCTGTGTGCTGGTCACTGCTATATGTGAATAGCCTACACTACATGTCTGACACAGCGTGGACCAGGTAAATAATACAGCACTTCCTGCGCTACTCTGCAAGGTGGGAGGGAGGAGGTGTGTTCTGACAGCTCCCACCCTACCCCCTGCCCCAGTGCACGGGGGCTTTTGTTATGCCACTGCAGCTGAGCAATTCTTAAGACTGGGAAGTATATTTTGCGTAAGAATGTCTTGACACTCTTAAGATTTCACTATTGCCATCACAGACTCATGACAACGCATGGCAGATGCAGTAGCACAGGCCCAAAATATGCGTACATTTAAATATAGCGCTGCAAAATTATGGCGCACAATGATGCTGATAATGGCATCTTGTTACTAACATAATTTATGCTTTTAAAGAGAATTTGAAGTCAAAACAAACGTATGATATAATGATTTGTATGTGTAGTACAGCTATGAAATAGAACATTAGTAGCAAAGAAAATAGTCTCATATTGTTTTCAGTACAGGAAGAGTTAAGAAACTTCAGTTGTTATCAATGCAAAAGAGCTTCTCTGAGCTCTCCGACAAAGCTTGGTCAGCTACAGTGCTGTTTTCTAAAGCATGTAGGCAAGGCTTGAGGATGTCGGGCTGGAGGAGTAGCCTGATGCAGGACGCACTGGAGATGCTCTAGCTCTGAGCCGGCGAGATTGGGCGAATCATACCAAGGACAGGCACCTGTGACCCGCGGGACACCGCAGCAATCTCACTGCTGACTTTGAGAGCGATGCAGCAGGAAAGGTAACCCTTTGATGTGAGCCTCATTCAGGGGGAAGGTCATGATTGATGGTTTATGGACTATGCACAACAGTGAAGCAGGTCTGTTGTGGAGTCACCTAAGCTGGAAGGCTGCTGGAGGCATTGATTTGCTTAACATTATATAGGAACTGTTGAACTGGTTCAAAGCAGGATTTAACTTGCAAATATGATCTCAAGAGGTTCCCGATGTGAATCAGGACTTGTACTAAAAGTGTTTCCGTCAGAGCAACACACACACGTACAGTACAGGGATTGGCCGATCCAGATCTGGTGTGGATGTGGAGTGAGTATAGGTGTGTGTGTGTGTGTATCAGGAGTACTATACAGCTGATGCCCACTTCTTGTTTTTATGGGGTTTGGGGTTTTATGGGATGGCTGTCACACATTTTTCTACAATAAAGATAATTTTTGGCATATAGTTCTTTGAGAGGTGGTTGTTTATAATTTATACTATTTGAAGTTTGGTCAACCAGCCTTCCTTCAGGTTAAATCCTGAGGTGAACTAAGCTTTTTTAGGGACCTGTGCACCGGGTTTTGCAATTTTTGGAACTGTTTTCTGAAGCACTTATCTCAACCTGTCTCTCACTATTTAAGGTTTTGTTGCAGAGCTAATGACCCTTTGAACTTTCCTGCTCTGTTTCATAGTTTAAAATACCGAGCATCCAGTCATGCTTGGGAAATAAAATGATTCTGATTCTGATATGAATGAGCCATTAAGAAATATTTAAGCATTCAACAGATGTTTTTTCAATATTTCTGATAGGCACTAGAAGATGTCATCTGTTTTCCTGTGTGAAGGCTAATGCCTAAACTAGACTGAACAAGAAGGAGGCAAGAAATGTGTATTTAGCTAAAAGTGGAACTCAAAACAAAATGTTTTTCTACAGTTTTAGAAGAGAAGACGTTAGAACCTCTATTAGTCTTTTAAAGGACCACTGTCATAAAAAAAATGCAACATTTAAAATGCCTGTATATGTATATGTATAGAATGTGCACTTGTTGCAGAGAAAAACACAATTGCTATGGGTGTTGGAGACTTGGCAGCAAGTG
The DNA here is from genome assembly GCF_040937935.1 of Hyperolius riggenbachi. Classification (NCBI taxonomy): domain Eukaryota; kingdom Metazoa; phylum Chordata; class Amphibia; order Anura; family Hyperoliidae; genus Hyperolius; species Hyperolius riggenbachi. The sequence goes on from NC_090653.1 coordinate 219,411,309, forward strand.
CATTGTTGGGACAGTATGATTGCAGTGCAGTTGCGGGGATTGACGGAGGGCCCTGGCACACTGGAGAGCATTTTGTGGGTCATTTTCGGTTCTTCAAAAAAACACTTCCATTGACTTGCATTAAAATTACAGTAAAATTACAGCAAAATCGCAGTGATCACAATTTTTTTTAAAATTGCAATTGCAACTTTATTGCTGTGATTTTACCGTGATTTTAAATGGAATTTTTTTTAAAAAACGACCTGCAAAATGCACTCCGGTTTGTTAGGGCCCTAAGACTGCCCCATCGGTGGGTGGAGTCACATGACCCCTGAAATTGAAGACATCTGTAGGCTTTGTGGAGTTGGGGGCACATTGCTAGTTAGAAGTTGTGGGGGAGGGTTTCAGTATAAAATGGGGTTCAAATAGAAGGGTGACCGGCACTGTTGAAAAAGCCTTTAATGGTATGTGCAGTAATTCAAAATGAACATCAATTCAGCAAAAATGTGTGACAGTTCGGCAGGTGACCACAGCAAGCCTAACGCTAGGTACACACGATATAATTTTCTGACAGATTTACTGTCAGATCGACTATTTCCAACAGGTCCTATCTGATTTCCGAACAATTTTCCGATCGATTTTCCGTATAAGTGAATGGAAAATCTATTGGAAAATCGATCAGAAATCAGATCGGACCTATTGGAAATAGTCACACTAACAATAAATCTGTTCGAAAATTGTATCATGTGTACCTAGCATGACATATGCCTCCTGCACATTGGGCCACACCTCAGACTGCTAGCATCCTTTGCATTGATTTTGGGGCAGGTAAGCTTAGTAGATGCAGTCAGCACTCCATGCAGTAAGTAGGGACAGCGGGACAGATCTATGGACCACCTCTATAGAACCAAAACCTCTGAACTATTTTTTGGTAAACAGAAAACATCTCAAATTACACAACACAGACCATAAAGATAATGTTTTATTAAAAGGAAGACTTAGGCCCGGTTCACACTTGCGGTTCTCTGCCAAACGGACCGGATGACCTGACCGGATCCGGACCGGATCCGGATCGGAACCGTACGGTTCTGATCCGGATCCGATCCGGATCCGGACAGGTTGCATCAGGTGTTCATCAGGATGCGATCCGGATACATTTGGCAAAAGTTAGTACAAACCAAATAAAATGTTGGGGTCTGGGAGGTCAGCAGAAGGGGGACCTGTGGAATCAGGCCCTCCGCTGTTTAGCACTCACCTCCACCTCCGACATGCTGCCAACATCTCCAGCTCGTTTAAAGTCACTGCTGATCCACTCCAAAATGCTTGCCCATGTGTCCCCATCCAAAATCGCCGCAACAATCCGCATAGGAAGTGGGGTAGAACATCCGGATTTTTAGCCAGTGTGTTGTGCACTCTCCGGTTCTCATTGCTTTGTATTGGCCGGATGGTGCAGTCCGGCTCCGCCCCAAGTCCGGACCAAAAAATAGCGCATGTTGGGTCTTATGCCGGAGTCCGGATCCGGTCCGGATCCGGTCCGGACGAAACGGACGCATGTGAACGCACGCATAGGCTTTCATTGCTATGCCGTGCGTCCGTTCCGTCCGTCCCGCATGCGGTCCGGCTCCGGCACGGCGATTCCGGACGGCGCCCGCTAATGTGAACCGGGCCTTAATTTGACCCATTTGTCACAGCGTAGAATATTTCCATTATAATCTGCAGTAATGTTACCTTTTTCTCACATGAGATTGATGTCAATTTAATCTAGAAAAGATCATGGTTACCCACATATCAAGTTACATCATTCTTCTTGGTTATTACACTTAGAATTCATTTTCATGACTATATGCATTGCCTTACTAAATCAGCTTGTGTGTATATCCTACCTTATCTCTGACAGTCTGCTGCTCAGATCCCAGCAGATCATCTGTGCCACATTTAATTTGTGGGGTCTGCTTAACCATACACTTGTGGATCTCCAGGAACTCACAGTGATAATCCAGCTCTAACATATACTCTGTCAGCGTTAGTGCCTGTCAGGCCTCACTGATGGAAACTGACGGCCCATCCTTCTATCATTTATTGTCTTGTGGCCACTAGCAAAGCTTCCGAGCTTGTAAAACAGTTATGAATTTGCTCACTGGCAAGATAATTCTGGCTAGCTTACTAGCCACTTGTTTCTGGCAAAAGTTTCTTTTTGGTTTTTCTTGCTTCATGACTGTTAATCTTTATAGCATTTCCAATTATATACATTCAGGTATATCAACTTAATAAAAGGCAATAAAAGGTCAGCATGGAGTCTTCTAGTGTGGTTTAAAAACATCAGCACAATGCTGCCAATAGTGAGTTCTTCGTGAAGGTAACTTAGTTTCACTACTGGCACTTTAACTACTCTATGACCTTGGTTCCCTGTCTCCACTTGCAAGGTTCCAGGACCAGGGGTGTTTCAACCCACACGGGGGTCCCAGGGGAAAAGTAAATTTAGGGCTCCCTACCCCCATGAATGTCAGCTCCCTGGGCCCCTGTGCTGCCAGACCCCCCAGATGGCCTCCCCTATCTGCTCTTTGTGGCCCCGCATGTTTGGTAGTTCAGCTGTCTTGCAAAATCTCAACTGTCCTGACGGCAGCTCTGTCCGGAGGCAGACAGCATGGCTGAAGACGGAGATCCGGAATACCAAACATGCAGGGGCTACAGGGAGCAGACAGAAGGAAGGTGCCTGGGGCTCTGGCAGCGTGGGGGTTCCAGGAGCGTACTTTAAAGGGGGGACCAGCCAGGGGGGAAACCACCTGGGGGGACTGGCCAGTGGCCACGCAGGAGCCTCTGGAGCAGTCGAGGCCCTGGGGCAATTCCCCCCTTTGCATTAATAGCAGTGCCAGGCCTGGACTGTGAGTTGCAAGAGAGGCTGGCCTCAGCTGCGTCTCCAACCCAATTGACATAACAACAGATCTGGCATTGAGACTCAGTAGGTAGTTTTAGTCTTGCAATCAAGTAGCCATCTTGATGAACTCCAGTTGCTTCCATTTGGAAGACTAACCAAGGCCTGAGGCCCACTAGAGTGATTTTATCTATGGTTTGCACTTACAAGGAATTGTCCCTCATTCCCAAAACGCTAAGCTAATGCAAGCCTGTGACGGTGATTCCACAGTAGTGATTTCACTCAGGAAATGCAGGGTCTGAACAGAGGCGTAAGGGGGGGGGGGGGGGGCTTCCCCTGTGACTTCAGGGGGCCCAGAGGTGTGGGGGGTCCAACTACAAGCTGTCCCTTTCTGTGATACACCAGGTCAGGTGTTTTTTTTTGTGGCTAAACGTGTTATGAGTGTGAAGATCCTGATGTCCACATTTGTTTTATGACCCTTGTAAGATGGGCCCTCAAGCTGTGAGGGTCACCAAGATAGGGTTGTGAACATTTAAACATTAAGGGGCCCCACCAAAGTTTTGCTAGGAGGGGAGCATGATTTGTAGTTATGCCCCTGGGTCCAAATCACAATCCCTGAAATTCCTCCAAAAATCGCTCTGTGTGCAAAAATTGTTATAAAAAACGCTAGCATTTTTTACAATGATTTTTTATTTTTAGTGGGTCTCAGGCCTTATTGTCCAAACAACGGCAGACCCCTTGATTATAGTCTGCTATACAGAAACCTTGTAAGGAAGCCAGTGTAGCATTAACTGCAGTCATTGTTACCCCAAAACCCAGGGCTCTTACACCAGATCAGATTTGTAAAGGCTGTGCTCAGTTCTGAGCCTTTAAGGTCCATATGCATTTGGCTGATATACTGTATCTTCTATCTATTCTGTTGTGTGCTTCAAAAAACTCTTCTATTAATCATATCTTTGTATTCTACTCATCAAGAGTCTGTTGCATAATCTCTTTCATATCTGGTCATTCTTGGACTTCTTTGGCTTAAAGCTCACTACTCTCTGCTATTATCTTCAGAACCTCTTCAAGTTATATAATGCCCACATTTTCCCCACCTGGAGAAAAGACCATGATTCCAAAATAATTTTTTGGAACAGTCTACTATGATTTTCTAACCACACCCTTTAGATCATGAAATGCTTTTATAACCTTCCAGTATTTTGTTAATGATACTTTTATCACACCACAATAATGTTTAGTGTTCTTGAAAAACTCAGATTATGTAAACTATATGCCAAAAATGCAGGTTTAGGAAACAGTCAATCCAGTTTTTGGGCTTAATTATCTTGGTCTTGAGGATTAACATGGAACCACAGAAAGTCAAAGCAATTTTTGGCCAGCCACCACTTACAGATATTTTTTTTTTAATTTACAGATTTCTGCAGGAGGCTCATTAAAGAGGCACTTAAGTGAGGAAAAAAAATTGAGTTTTACTCACCTGGGGCTTACCTCAGCCCCCTGCAGCTGATCGGTGCCCACGACGAGTCGCTCTGATGCTCCGGGTCCCGCCGGCGGCCACTTCCGGTTTCGCCGTCAGGACCCGTCAGGCTGGGGAACGCGGCTCATGCTACGCGTTCCCAGCCAAAATAGCACCCCTATGCGGCCATATGTCCGCATACGGGTGCCTATGCGGACATATGGCCGCATAGGGGGTGCTATTTTGGCTGGGAACGCGTAGCATGAGCCGCGTTCCCCAGCCTGACGGGTCCTGACGGCGAAACCGGAAGTGGCCGCCGGCGGGACCGGAGCATCAGAGCGACTCGTCGTGGGCACCGATCAGCTGCAGGGGGCTGAGGTAAGCCCCAGGTGAGTAAAACTCAATTTTTTTTCCTCACTTAAGGTTCACTTTAAGGACTTTTAACAATCTCAAATGAACTGGAATTTTGACCAGTTATAGACCCTGTTTACCTCGACCTTAAAACATTTCAGTCCAATCTTTCCATTTATCCTGAAAGTTGATCCTTGGCAAAGACCAAAATCAGTTCCTCACTTCCTTGAATTTTTTTGAAAAAATTGTTGCTGGTCACTGGGTGTTGTTTCATGACAGTAAAAAAATGTGTACTCTCATGCTAAAAATATTCTTTGACCTTTGTTTGGTATGACATTTTTGTTTAGCATGTACACCTTTTTATCATCAAGGCTCAAGATTTTAAAGAGATGGTGAATGGTGATCAACATTGGAGGTCTGAAATAAACCTGAGGGTTGGAGAACTTGTCTTGCGCTTACATTTTCATGTCCTTCTAAGAAGCTTTATCCCAGATTTGGTGAGGCTTTCCAGTCCAGTCCTTAATATCTCTAAACAATTAAGGAGCTACCCTTTTTTAAAATTCTCTACTGAAATTCCAAGTTGGAATGGTGAAAAGGAACTAGGATGCCACACCATCGTATCAGTGGCCACACCACTGCCTTGAAAGCCAGGGTTATTTAAGCGTTAGCTAAGCAGCTGGACTTTCTCCAGGTACCCTGTCCTGTCAAGCAGTACCAAACAAGTTGTCCTGTCTGTCAGTAGGTACCCCAGGCCTTTTCTAGTTACCCTGTCCTGTCAGTCCAGTCCCTACCCATTTATGCTTGTCCCAGTCCAGCCAGCCTGTCGGTCCAGTCCACAACAACCTGTCATCCTTGATAGTGCCATTCAGCTTGGAGTCTGGCATCCTTCATCCTGTCCTGCCAGCCTGTCTGTCCAGTCTCGACTCCAGCCAGTCACCTTCACACCTCTTTTACCTGCTATCAAGCCTAACTCAGCCTACACTCTGAGCTAAGCCTGTAAAAAATATTTTTTTCTGGTTTCTCCCTCACCACACTGCACTGTTCCCCTTTTGTTATTTTAATCACTGGTGGAGTAACCCTGGGGATTCCAACCTGATGCCCTCTTGAAGTAAAGCAGTCTATTCCATGCTAGAGGTAGTGGCTAGGGGCGACTTAGGTTCTGCAGGGAAGCTCCACATCTTCCATCACTTCCCGAGAGCAACAGGGCTTTCACTGGTAGAGGTCGTTGTGGAGTCAAGAAGAAGCAAGCAAATGTAATATCTGGTTCAGAGCAAAGGTTACTGTGTGGAAGACAATATATGGTACCATTCACACTCAGAGACCCTGTTATGTTACCTCTCACTGGCCATTGCGGACGCGCCCCTATACATGCATGATCACAATGAATCTTTTATCCTGTCTGGGCGAACATCTGCACGTCAAGGCAGCTGGCGCATCCGTACTGGTTCACGCATTAGCACTCATTAGCATTCGTGCGCATGTGTGTACGCGTGAACGCTCATTCAGGCGACAGTTTTGAATTCACTATTTAAGGCAACTGTTGACAGCTCTTTAGTGCTGTCGATTCTGAGCAGCTTGTGCTAGTGTAACCTGCTAGAACTCCAGTTTGTTATTGATTCCCATTGCCAACCTCTTGCTTGTTCCTGACTACACCTGATTGCCGCCTGCCTCAACCTCTGCTTGATTACCGACTACGCTTGTTTGCCGCCTGCGTTGACCTCTGTTTCATTATCAACTACGCTTGTTTGCCGCCTGCCTCGACCTCTGCTAAGATTATCTGCTATGCTTGCCTCTCTGCTTCCTGCTTACCACCTTCAGTGGACTCAGTTGTTCTCTGTGCCTCCAGTGGGGCAATCCCAGGGACCGGGACCTGGTGGCTATTAGGCAGAAAAGTAGTCCATTGCCTGCTAGGGGTAGCGGCCCAACATCCCTTGCGGGGTGCTCTCAGTGAAGACCTGTAGCCACTTAGACTCCGCACCTCGTGAGAGCCCATGTCTAACGCTGGTGTTAGGGTCAATGACCTGTGTTCCCGTAACAGTAAGCAACAGCCATAATTAAGTCTTCAGGAGGTGCCTCTGCTCCGCCAACCATGGAGGACCTCTGTAGATTGGAGTTCGATCTCACTATCTCTGTACAAGAGACTCAACAAGATTACACTTGCCTAGAACGTTGTGTTCTGTCACTTCCAACTGTTCCGGTTCAGACTCTCATTATGCCAGCTCTACCCGCACCTGAACCCAAGATGCCACTACCAGATAGATTCTCTGTAGATCGCAGTAAATACCAGCAGTTTTGCAGTTCTTGTATGTTATACTACTCATTAATTCCTCAAAGTTTTGTGGAAGAGTCTGTCAGAGTCGGCACAGTAATCCCTCTTCTTCAAGGTGAACCGTAGGCTTGGGCACTTCGTTTTCATGATCAGCAAAGTCCTCTTCTAGCCACTACAGATTCACTGTTCAAAGCTTTGGCAGAAATCTGTGATGATTCCTGACGTTCTGCCTCTGCTGAGTCGACTTTGTGCAACCTACAGCAAGGAAAGGGACAAGTTGAAGAGTATGTGGCCGATTTTCAGAGATGGAGCATCAAAATTGAGTGGAACGAGGCGGCACTAACACATCAGTTTCATCTAGGTTTGTTCGAACAGTTCAAGAAGAAAGATTATGAAGCTGTCAAGCTAATTTGTGTTTATACTGTGGGGCTTCTTCAAAATTGGGAAGAGCTAGGAGGCGCCCGTGGACGTGTATCTGTGGTTCTTGAACTGAGTGTAATACTTCACACAAGGTACTTGTAGTCCTACCTTATAGTAGTGCGATTCACACGTACAATGATGGTTGAAGTTTCTCAAATTTTATTGGGGCACAAATGACATTTGTGCCCCAATAAAATTTTGTGCCCCAAAAAGTCATTTGTGCCCCAATAAAATTTGAGAAACTTCAACCATCATTGTACGTGTGAATCGCACTACTATAAGGTAGGACTACAAGTACCTTGTGTGAACTATTACACTCAGTTCAAGAACCACAGATACACGTCCACGGGCGCCTCCTAGCTCTTCCCAGTCCCCTTTACCCCTGCACAGGGGTGCACACTCGGAATTTCTTCCAGTGGCACATTTTTCTCTTGGAGCTGCGACCTATTCCATCATCGGAAGCAAGGCCGAGTGAGGACGGTACTTCCTCACATGCGAGCAAAGTGGTTGCTTATGGATAGCAACCTAATTTTGTGAGTATATTTCTTATTATATACATATACTGGTGCCTCGTTGATAATACACCAGATCGGGCTCCCGGTCTCCCTGTGCCTTTTTTGTTTCCTACAAGAGCCTGCCTTCTTCAAAATTGCTCCATTAGAACTGTAGGTGAGGATGAGTTTACATCACCTAATCAGGTATCTTGGCCAGCTTCAAGTTCTTATGCTTTTCTTCACCTGTCATTACAGGCCCCAGGAAAGACCCACGAAGTTAAGGCCATTATTGACTCAGGAGCCTGTAGCTGTTTTATAGACTCTTGCTTGGCCCATCAACTACAGCTCCCTTTGAAAAAACAAGACCAACACCTAAACCTCTGCCTGGCGGATGGATCCAAGATTAGGAATGTGCTTATAACACAAGAGACTTTTCCGATTCTCGTTACTTCACCTTCGTCTCATTCTGAATATTTAACTTTCGACCTCATCCCTTAACCACTTGAGGACCCACCCTTTACCCCCCCTTAAGGACCAGCGCAGTATTCTGTGATCTGTGCTGGGTGGGCTCTGCAGCCCCCAGCACAGATCAGGCAGCACGCAGAGCGATCAGATCGCCCCCCTTTTTTCCCCCCCATGGGGATGGTGTGCAGGGGGGGTCTGATCGCTCCTCTTGGCTGGCATGTTGCGGGGGGGGGGCACCTTAAAGCCCCCCTCGCGGCGAAATTCCCCCCCTCCCTCTCCTACCTGTCATCCCCGGTGATCGGGGCTGCACAGGACGCTATCCGTCCTGTGCAGCCAGTGACGGGACGTCCCCTGTCACATGGCGGCGATCCCCGGCCGCTGATTGGCCGGGGATCGCCGATCTGCCTTACGGCGCTGCTGCGCAGCAGCGCCGTACAATGTAAACAAAGCGGATTATTTCCGCTTGTGTTTACATTTAGCCTGCGAGCCGCCATCGGCGGCCCGCAGGCTATTCACGGAGCCCCCCGCCGTGAATTGACAGGAAGCAGCCGCTCGCGCGAGCGGCTGCTTCCTGATTAATTAGCCTGCAACTACCACTTTGCCGACGCGCGTTATGAGTGCGCGGTCGGCAAGTGGTTAACCACTGTATCCTGTTATCTTGTGTATGCCATAGTTGCGAGCCCACAATCCAATGATCGACTGGCTTACAGGCAAGATCTCCTTCTCCCCTCATTATTCTTTACAAGCTTGTCTTGCTCTTTCCAGTGCTGTGATGTGTTTGACACAAGAGATTCTTGAACTAGTTCCAGAAGTTTATAGAGACTTTGCAGATGTCTTTGATAAAAAGGGGGCTGACTAGTTACCCCCACACAGAATCTACGATTATCCTATTGATCTCCTTCCTGGTGCTGAAATTCCTTTTGGGTGAATTTAGCCACTTACTTAACCCGACCAAGCAACCCTTAAAGAGAATCTGTACTCTAAAATTTTTCCAGCAAAAAGCATACCATTCTATTCATTATGTTCTCCTGGGCCCCTCTGTGCTGTTTCTGCCTCTCCCTGCTGCAATCCTGGCGTGTAATTGCCAGTTTTAGGCAGTGTTTACAAACAAACTAACCAGCTTGTGATAGGCTTACATAAGCAGAGTGTGTGAGTCATACAGAGCCTGCAGGGGGCCTGGAGGGGGTGTGTATAGCTTCTACCAATCACAGGCAGCCCTGCACATTCCACACATTCCAGCCTTAGCCCGACAGAGCCGACAGAAGGAAACAGATTAGATCATATAACAGAGATAACACAGCCACTGTGCAATTAGGAAAGGCTGCAGTAAGCCATAGCACATTAGAACAGGCAAAGGAACTTACAGGATAGAAGAACTAAGGCTGAACATTTTGTTACAAAGTCTCTTTAAAGACTATAGTGCCGAAAATTTTTAAAAAGGTTTTTATCAAACATTCCACATCTCCTGCAGGAGCAGGTATATTCTTTGTGGAAAAGAAGGATCACTCTCTTCGCCCATGTATACACTATCGAGAAATAAACAAGGTTACGGTTAAAAAATGTTATCCTCTACCACTATTTTCCTAAATGTTCCAGCAACTCCGCAAAGCTAAAATCTTTTCCAAGCATGATCTTCGTGGTGGTTACAATCTAATACGCATACGTGAAGGAGATAAGTGGAAAACTGCTTTTAGGACTTGGTATGGCCATTTTGAGTATCGGGTCATGCCTTTTGGACTCTGTAATGCTCCTGCTACTTTCCAGCACTTTGTGAATGATATTTTTTAGAGACATTATTGACCAGTTTATATAAGTCTATCTTGATGATATCTTGATTTTTTTCCCCAATCCCTTGCTGAACACAGACAACATGTTATGAGAGTGCTGGCTCGTCTTTGTACTCATGGTTTATATGCTAAACCTGAAAAATTTGAATTTTAAAAAACATCCATCAACTTTTTGGGACTTTGTTATTTCAGACGGAGGAATTGCTATGGATCCTAGGAAAGTTACTGCAATCCTGGATTGGCTTGCTCCTACTGATTGCAAAGGAGTTCAGCGCTTTATTGGTTTTGCAAATTTCTATCGCAGATTTATTAAGAACTTTTATTAATTTGTGTCACCTCTTACTCAGCTTACTATGATTCACTACCCTTTCTGCTGGACTGAAAAGGCGCAAGAAGCTTTTCTTGAACTGAAAGACAAATTCACGTCTGCTCCGATCTTGACTCATCCGGATCCTGCCTTACCTTTCGTGTTAGAAGTAGACGCATCTGAAAATGCTCTTGTAGCAGTTTTATCCCAACCAGTGGCGGACACAGGCAGCAGTGGGCCCCTGTGCAAAATATCAATTGTGGGCCCCCCTGACCTGCGGCGCGCGAAGCGCGCCGCGTCAAAAAATGGGTGTAGCTATAACCTGCGGCGCGCTTCGCGCGCCGCGGCAAAAAATGGGCGTGGATAGAACCTGCGGCGCGTAGCGCCGCGGCAAAAAATGGGCGTGGCAATGACCGGATAAGGGCGGAGCTAACTGTAATTTAAAGTGATCCCGGGGTGAGAGTGATATGGAGGCTGCCATATTTATTTCCTTTTAAACAATACTAGTTGCCTGGCGGCCCTGCTGATCTATTTGGCTGCAGTAATAAACTGAATTACACCAGCAACAAGCATGCAGCTTAATCTTCTCAGTTCTGACAATATTGTCAGAAACCCCTGACCTGCTGCATGCTTGTTCAGGGTCTATGGTTGAAAGAATAAGAGGCAGAGGACCAGAACGGCAACCAGGCAACTGGTATTGCTTAAAAGGAGAGAAATATGGCAGCCTCAATATTATTCTCACCTCAGGTTCCCTTGAAAAGTGCAACGCAAAGACAGTGGGCCCAAGTTTTGGTGACCCTTTCCCCAGAAAATTCACATAATTGTGCAGGTTTTCTCAAGAAAATACACATAATGTGAGCAGATTTGCCCAGAAAATACATTCAATCATGTCGGCAGATTTGCCCAGAAAATACGTGCAATGATGTCGGCAGATATGCCCAGAAAATACGTGCAATGATGTCGGCAGATATGCCCAGAAAATACGTGCAATCATGTCGGCAGATATGCCCAGAAAATACGTGCAATCATGTCGGCAGATATGCCCAGAAAATACGTGCAATCATGTCGGCAGATATGCCCAGAAAATACGTGCAATCATGTCGGCAGATATGCCCAGAAAATACGTGCAATCATGTCGGCAGATATGCCCAGAAAATACGTGCAATCATGTCGGCAGATATGCCCAGAAAATACGTGCAATCATGTCGGCAGATATGCCCAGAAAATACGTGCAATCATGTCGGCAGATATGCCCAGAAAATACCTGCAATCATGTCGGCAGATATGCCCAGAAAATACGTGCAATCATGTCGGCAGATTTGCCCAGAAAACACATGCAATCATGTAGCAAATTTGCCCAGAACATACATGCAATCATGTGGCAGACCTGCCCAGAACATACACGCAATCATGTGGCAGACCTGCCCAGAACATACACGCAATCATGTGGCAGACCTGCCCAGAACATACACCTGCTAAAATAAATAATAAAAAAAAAACATTTACTCACCTGCAGCAGCAGACCTCCTGTCCCAGCCTCCATCCGGCGTGCAGCTCCCATGGGTGGTTGGGTGGATAGGTAGCCTGGTGGGTAGGTAGGCAGCCGGGTGGGTAGGTAGGTAGCCCTTAGCCGGGTGGGTAAGTAGCCTGGTGGGTGGCTGGGTAGCTGGGTGGGTAGCCTGGTGGGTGGCTGGGTAGGCGGGTGGGTAGGTAGCCTGGTGGGTGGGTAGGTGGGTGGTTAGGTAGCTGGGTGGGTGGGTAGGTAGCCTGGTGGGTTGGTAGGTAGCCGGGTGGGTAGGTAGGTAGCCTGGTGGGTAGGTAGGTAGCCGGGTGGGTGTGTAGGTAGCCGGGTGGGTGGTTAGGTAGCCGGGTGGGTAGGTAGCCGGGTGGGTAGGTAGGTATCCGGGTGGGTAGGTAGCCGGGTGGGTGGGTAGGTAGCCGGGTGGGTAGGTAGCCAGGTAGATAGCCGGCAGGGTGGTTAGGTAGCCGGGTGGGTAGGTAGCCAGGTAGATAGCCGGCAGGGTGGTTAGGTAGCCGGGTGGGTAGCTAGGTAGCCGGGTGGGTAGGTAGCCGGGTGGGTAGGTAGCCAGGTAGATAGCCGGCAGGGTGGTTAGGTAGCCGGGTGGGTAGGTAGCCGGGTGGGTGGGTAGGTAGCCGGGTGGGTAGGTAGGTATCCGGGTGGGTAGGTAGCCGGGTGGGTGGGTAGGTAGCCGGGTGGGTGGGTAGGTAGCCGGGTGGGTAGGTAGCCAGCAGGGTGGGTAGGTAGCCAGCAGGGTGGGTAGGTAGCCAGGTAGATAGCCGGCAGGGTGGTTAGGTAGCCGGGTGGGTAGCTAGGTAGCCGGGTGGGTAGGTAGCCAGGTAGATAGCCGGCAGGGTGGTTAGGTAGCCGGGTGGGTAGCTAGGTAGCCGGGTGGGTAGGTAGCCAGGTAGGTAGCCGGCAGGGTGGTTAGGTAGCCGGGTGGGTAGCTAGGTAGCCGGGTGGGTAGGTAGCCGGGTGGGTAGGTAGCCAGGTAGATAGCCGGCAGGGTGGTCAGGTAGCCGGGTGGGTAGCTAGGTAGCCGGGTGGGTAGGTAGCCAGGTAGGTAGCCGGCAGGGTGGTTAGGTAGCCGGGTGGGTAGCTAGGTAGCCGGGTGGGTAGGTAGCCGGGTGGGTAGGTAGCCAGGTAGATAGCCGGCAGGGTGGTTAGGTAGCCGGGTGGGTAGCTAGGTAGCCGGGTGGTTAGGTAGCCGGGTGGGTAGGTAGCCAGGTAGATAGCCGGCAGGGTGGTTAGGTAGCCGGGTGGGTAGCTAGGTAGCCGGGTGGGTGGGTAGGTAGCCTGGTTAGGTAGCCGGGTAGGTAGCCGGGTGGATGGTTAGGTAGCGGGGTAGGTAGCCGGGTGGGTGGGTAAGGTAGCCGGGTGGGTAGCTATCCGGGTGGGGGGCCCGACTCCTATCCTCCCTCACTCACCTCGGGGCCCCCCTCCCGGTATGCGCTGCAGCCGGCGGGAGAGCAGAAAATACAGGAAGTCTCCGGCCGGGGCTGCAGCAGACGCTAGAGGCAGCTGCTGCTTAGTTTCCGATATGTCTCCAAAGTTGGAGACCAAGCGGCAGCTGCCGCCCCGGCCGGAGACTTCTTGTATTTTCCGCTCTCCCGCCGCATGAGGGGGGGGGGGGGGCGAGGTGAGGGGGGAGGACAGAAGTTGGGCCCCCCAGGTTAAAAAAAAAAAAATAAATAAATAAAAAAAAAAATAAAAAAAAAAACCTGCAATACTTAATGGGCCCCTGAAGCAGCAGAACTTCAGGGGCCCTCGTGCGGCGGCACGGCCTGCACGGCCGTATGTCCGCCACTGATCCCAACGTTCTGGTTCCAACCCTGCTCTTAAAGGAGCACTACAGCAAAAAACTGTAAAATGTAAAACATGTGCAAACATATACAAATAAGAAGTACATTTTTTCCAGAGTAAAATGAGCCATAAATTACTTTTCCCCTATCTTGCTGTCACTTACAGTAGGTAGTAAAAATCTGACAGAAGTGACAGGTTTTGGACTAGTCTATCTCTTTAAAGGGAATTCTCAGGGATATATTTATTTTCAAAAGCACTTAGTGAATGGCAGTTGCTTTGTCCAACTTCCAAAAAACTGTGTAGGGACTCGGGAGCAGGGAAGCTGGCCAGTATCATTGTTTACATCCTTTTTCGGGAATATCTCTATAAAGAATAAAAGCCTTGCTGAGAATGCCCTATGAAGAGATGGACTAGTCCAAAACCTGTCACTTCTGTCAGATTTCTACTGCCTACTGTAAGTGACAGCATTATAGGAGAAAAGTAATTTATGGCTCATTTTACTCTGGAAAAAATTTACTTCTTATTTGTATATGTTTGCCCATACTTTAAATTTTACAGTTTTTTGCTGTAGTGCCCCTTTAATCCAGTAGCATTCTTCTCTCGTAAATTGTCTCCTGCAGAAAAGAACTACGATATAGCTGACCGAGAATTATTTTCCACCAAATCAGCCCTAGAGGAATGGCGATATCTTCTAGAAAGAGCTAGCAATCCTGTTTTAGTTCTGACAGACCATAAAAATGTCTTCGTTCTGCAAAACGCCTCAAGCCATGTCAAGCTCGATGGGCCTTGTTCTTCTCCAGATTCGATTTACATATTACCTATCAACCCGGGTCCAAGAATATCAAAGCAGATACATTCATTCTAGAATGTTCTCTGAAGATATTGATCACAGTGAACCATAAACTATTCTTTCCACCAATTTTTTTTTTAATTGTTGCAACCCGACCTGGTGTAGACTATTAGGGAAGCTTCTAAGGAACTGGCTCCGGACACTAACTCAAGTCTGGTCTCCAAAAGTGGAATTTTTCTTCATGATGATAACATTTTTGTGCCTGATCAGGCCAGAGTTGTCGTTGTTAAACATTGCCATGATAGTGTCTTATCTGGGCATTTTAGGGTCACTAAGACTTTTGAACTGTTACAGAGGAATTTTTGGTGACCTGGATTGTTCTCGCTCCAAAACCCCCAGAGAAAAGCCTTGGGGACTACTCAAGCCTTGCCCATCCCTTCCCGCCCCTGGGGTATGGTTTCCATGGACTTTATTGTGGAACTTCCTACCTCTGATGGTTTCAATAACATTCTTATGGTGGTGGATCATTTAACCAAAATTAGTCACTTTATTCCTATGATTTGAAAGGTATTCCAACTGCCTTGGAAACAGCTGAAGCATTTATTAACTAAATTGTTAGACTTCACGGACTACCTGATGATATTCTGTCCAGTAGAGTGGTGCAGTTCACTTCGAAGTTGTGGAAAGAGTTATGTAGGGTTTTGGGCATTTAGGTATCTTTTTCTTCTGGCTATCACCCTCAATATAACAGCCAGACACAAAGAACCAACCAGACTTTAGAGCAATATTTACGTTGTTTTAATTCAGACTCTCAAGAAGATTGGTCCTCACTCTTAGCTACTGCAGAATTTGAATACAATAACTCCACCCATTTAACCATCAAGTCTCCTTTTTCTGCCAATTACGGTTTTCAACCAGTATCTCTTCCTAATGTTTTTTTCTGAAACACAAGTCCCTTCCATCCAGGACAGGTTAACCTTTTTGTCTGAAAATATTAAAAGCCTTACTGATTCCCTGTCTCAAACTCAAGCAAATGCTAAAAGGTTGGCCGATAGGTCTAGGAAGGAATCACCTTTGTTCCAACCAGGAGACCTGTTTTGGCTGTCCACCAGTAACTGTAGATTGCAGGTTCCTTCTAAAAAACTTGGACCCAAGTTAATTGGTCCTTATCCTGTTAAAAGAGTAATAAATGATGTGGCTGTGGGATAGGTATTATCGGATCAGTTCAAAATTCATCCTGTATTTCATGTTTCGTATTTAAAAGTTCATGTGCAAAGTTCCTTCTCCAATCGTCAGATCCCTGCTCCCTCCATCATTGTTGAGGGGTACGAGGAATTTGAGGTGGAAAGTAGACTAGATTCTAAAATCCGATCTGGTCAAATTTATTATTTATTAAATGGAAAGAAGAAAATTCCTGGGAACCTGCGTCAAGTATTCATGCTACTTGTTTAATCAGGAATTTTCATTACAGGTTTCCTGAAAAGCCAGGTCTTGGGGGCACCTGGAGGTTGCCCTTAGGGGAGGGCAATGTTACATTACCTCTAGTTGGCCATTGTGGATGTGTGCCTATACTAGAGATGGCTCGAACCTCAGATTTTGGGTTCACGGACCGCAGATGCGAACTTCCGCAAAAGTCCACGAAACGGTGAACTTGGGCGAACCACAATAGACTTTAATGGGCAAAAACTACAAACACTGTTTCTGGCCACAAAATCGATGGAAAAGACTTTTCAAGGGGTCTAACACCTGGAGGGGGGCATGCTGGAGTGGGATACACGCCAAAAGTTGCTCGGAAAAATTACGGATTTGATGCAGAGCAGGGTTGTAATCCCTAAAGGGCAGAAAAAGTATGCACTGGTATAATAGAGAGTGCTGTCACACAGGTACAGAGGAAAGGTATGCACTAGTATAATACAGAGTACTGTCACACAGGTACAGAGGAAAGGTATGCACTAGTATAATACAGTGTGCTGTCACACAGGTACAGAGGAAAGGTATGCACTGGTATAATAGAGTGTGCTGTCACACAGGTACAGAGGAAAGGTATTGTAACGATTGGGCAATTATTTCTGTGGTCAGCGCACAAGATGTGCGCCGACACTGCGGAAATCCTCCACAAGCGTTTTAAAACAACAGAACCCAGCTTTGGTGCAATGCACCTGTAGAGAGAAATTCCCACCGGCAGATGGAGCTGTGGAGTGCAGAGGAATAACCCCTCTGCACTGCCACAGATGCCAGTGGGGAATTGTACGAGTTGAAGCAATGCAGGGCAAGATAGCCCTTAGAGAGAGAGAGAGTGAGCACAGAGATAGATGTGCGCCCACCAATCTATCTAGTCGCCATCTGGTGACGGTGAACACACAACAGCGAAGACCAAGTGGGAACGCAATCGCAAGGATGGCGATTGCCAATAGCGACACCAGACTGAGTAAGACAGAGCAAAGGAACAGACAGGACTAACTACACGCGGTCCCCACACGTTAAGCGCAATAGCGACAAAGCGCGTGCATGGCACGGTCGCTACGCGAGAAGTGCAATAGCGACAAAGCATACCAACCCTGACTAACTAAAGAAACACGAAAACAAAAGAGAACGCGAACGCTTGCTAAACGGTTACCTCACCGAGACGACAACAAGAGTTCGTTCCAGACAAAACAGACAGAAGAAGTAACCAGTAGCAACCGCTGCTCTGGCTACACTCCTAAGGCAGAATACAGAAGGAACCACCGCCTCTACTGCTAGGGCGGTTGCGATCCAGACAGACAGACAGATGGAGCGACCAGTTAGCAACCGCAGCTCTGGCTACACTCCCAGACAGATTACAGAAGGAACCACCGCCTCTACCGCTTGGGCAAATGCGATCCAAACAGACAGAACGATTCTCTGTCGGCCGCCACTGGCGACAGAAGAATCGCAACAGAAAGACAGAACAGGCAATACAGATAATATTAGCAAACAATATGCAGAGGCCTGAGACTTAAGGTAAGTCTAGCAGGATCAAACCTTTATGACCAGCAAGGAATTCTGGGAGGAAATGGTATTTATACTGCAAGCCATCAAAGGAAGCAGCTAAGCAATTTGCATGACAAGTGGATGCAAATTCCTCACCAGAACAGCAGCTCTGCAACTCGCAGAGTGAAGACAGGTCTCTTTTCCAGAGAGACAGACCTAAAAAATGGTCAATAAGCTGTCTGCCTGTGCAGACAGCAGAGCAGATCATTACAGGTATGCACTAGTATAATACAGTGTGCTGTCACACAGGTACAATGGGAAGGTATGCACTGGTATAATAGAGTGTGCTGTCACACAGGTACAGAGAAAAGGTATGCACTGGTATAACAGAGTGTGCTGCCAGTGGTGGGACTACAAATCCCAGCTGGTCTGGCAACTGTCTGCGGGCTTTATCTATGCAGTGTCACCCACAAAGACAGCTATGCTTTAGTAAGTTAAATCACAAATACAGTGGAAAGATATGCAATGGTATGGTAATGCAGTATGCTGCCAGTGGTGGCAGGGGCGCCTCTAGCCATTTTGTCACTCCAGGCGAGAAAACCTGTAGTGCCCCCCCCCCCCTTTCCCCCCCCCCCCCCCCCCATAATTATAAGCATTTCACCAGAAAATAATCATAATGCGGCAGCGTTCCACCAGAAATGACACAATGCTGGCAGCGTTTCACCAGAAAATACACAATGCAGGCAACGTTTCACCAGAAAATATACAATGTGGCAGCATTTAACCAGAAAATACACATAGGCAGGGCTCTACTTTCATGAGGCACAAAGTGGGACAGAAGGAGGCACAGGGGGACTGAATAAGGAACACAGGGTGACGTAGGGAGGCACAGGGGGACAGAAGGAGGCATGAAGGTCAGAAGACGTCACAAAGGAGGACAGAAGGAGGCACAAGGGAACAAAAGGAGGCACACAGGGGGACACAAGGAGGCACAATGAGCAACAAAAGGAGGCACAGTGGGGGGGGCAGAATGAGACACAAAGGAGGACAGAAGGAGGCACAGGAGGACAGAAGGTGGTACAAAAGGGGGCACAAGGAGGCACAATGGG
Organism: Hyperolius riggenbachi; assembly: GCF_040937935.1. NCBI lineage: Eukaryota > Metazoa > Chordata > Amphibia > Anura > Hyperoliidae > Hyperolius > Hyperolius riggenbachi. The sequence goes on from NC_090653.1 coordinate 219,429,885, forward strand.
CAACAAAAGGAGGAACAATGGGGGACAGAATGAGACAGAAGGAGGCACAGGAAGACAGAAGGAGGCACACAGGGGGCAGTGGGTGGTACAGGGGGACAGAAGAATGCATGAGGGTCAGAAGGAGGCACAAAAAAGAACAGTGGGAGGCACAGGGGGACAGAAGGAGGCACAAAGGGGGGAAGAAGGAGGCACAATAGGGGACAAAAGGAGGCACAAAGAGGGCAGAAGAAGGTACGATGAGGGTCAGAAAAAAGCACAAAGGGGCAAGAAGGAGGCACAGGAAGACAGTAGGAGGCACAAAGGGAAACAGAAGGATGCACAAAGGGGGACAGATGGAGCCACAAAAGGGTGACAGAAGAAGAAGAGGAGGATGTAAGGGAGACAGAAGGAGGCATAGGGGGACAGACAGAGCCACAGGGAGACATAAGAAGGCACAGAGGGGCACAGAAGGAGGCACAGGAAGACAGTAGGAGGCACAAAGGGAAACAGAAGGATGCACAAAGGGGGACAGATGGAGCCACAAAAGGGTGACAGAAGAAGAAGAGGAGGATGTAAGGGAGACAGAAGGAGGCAGAGGGGGACAGACAGAGCCACAGGGAGACATAAGAAGGCACAGATGGGCACAGAAGGAGGCACAGGGGGACAGAGGAAGGTGCAGGGGACAGAGGTGGCACATGGGGACTGAAGAGGCACATGGAGACAGAATGAGGCACAAAGGGAGACAGAAGGAGGCACATGAGGACAGAAGGAGGCAGAGTGGGACTGAAGGAGGAATAGAGGTGCAGAGGTAGCACAGGGAGACAAAGAAAGGCACAAGGGGACAGAAGGAGGCACAGGGGGACAGAAGGTGGCAGGAGTAGCACAGGGGGACTGAGGGAGGCACATGGAGACAGAAGGAGGCACAAAGGGAGACAGGAGGCATAAAGGGAGACAGAAGGACAAACGGGGTCAGACATGGCACAAGGGAATGAAGGAGGCACAAGGAGACAGAAGGAGGCACAAAAGGGACAGACAGAAGGAGGCACAAGGGGGGGGGGGGGCAGAAGGATGAACAAGGCACAGAGGGACACTGTGGCAGTTGCCTGCAACTTACGCTAAGCAGATGCATTAGAAGCAAGTAGTAGAACACCAGTGGGTGTGCGGCTTAGTCAGGGGGCGTGGCTTCACCCAGAGGGCGTGGCTTAATCCAGCAACACGGCGACCCCAGGACCAATGGCACTCCAGGCAATGGCCTGTACTGCCTATGCCTAGAGGCGCCCCTGAGTGGTGGGACTACAAATCCCAGCTGGCCTGGCAACTGTCGACTACTCCTGGGCCTTTCTTGTAGTTGAAGAGATGAGTGAACTGTGACACCACACTTAAAAAAAAACAGCAAACAGAGAAGCTTCCCCATATTGGAGCATTGGATTTGGTAAAGTCTTACGCCAATGTGTTGTAAGACGCAAGTAAGCTTTAGGTTAGCAGGAATGGTTGCATGGCCACCTAGCTTTTCATCCTTCCCACCCTTACCCTGGAATCTTACAGACTTCAAATTGCTGTCCTTTGCTGTGTGTGTTACACCAGCATCATCCATGGGGGCACATGATCTTTCTGAAGTCATTTTTCTCTTGGGTATATCACAATAGTACATGCTAGGCTGGCTTCATGCTAGGCAGGCTTTGGTGGTATAATGGTGAGCACAGCTGCCTTCCAAGCAGGTGACCTGGGTTTGATTCCTGGCCAATGTATGTGAGCTGGCTTTTGACATCCTACTAATTCTAACGAGAGAGAGAGAGAGAGAGAGAGAGAGAGAGAGAGAGAGAGAGAGAGAGAGAGCTTGTTAAATGGTGTTTTGAAGACCATTTCCAGTTTGCAATCCAGATATCCGAATCCGGCTGGATACTGGGGTCGGATATCCGATTCGGATTGAAATTTTTTTTATCCAGATATGCGGCCCGGATCGGATAGGGGGTATCAAATTAGTTCCAGATAGTGAAAAGTGGTATCCGAGCACCACTGCCTCCTGCTTACTTCCTTCAGTGGACTCAGTTGTTCTCTGTGCCCAGTGGGGCAATCCCAGGGGCCGCAACCTTGTGGCTACTAGGCAGCAAAGAAGTCAGTTGCTCGCTAGGAGTAGTGGCCGAACATCCCTTGCGGGGTGCTCTGCTGAAGACCTGTAGCCACTTAGACTCCATGCCTCGGGAGACTTCTTGTCTACCACTGGTGTCAGGGTCAATGACAACCTCTGGATTTAATCACACTCAGTTTGCACGTTTCGTTTACGACTGTACCAACGATGCTTGTAGATTTAGCCAGATGGATCGGGGAACGATCATTGACGTTGGAGTACTCAGCATAACAGCAACACATCTATTTGGTCACAGTAATTGGAGAAGCTCCAAATTTTGTCAGCTCACAGGCCTGTTAGGAAGGTGTCAATGCTGGGCTATGTTAGAAAGCAAAAAAAAATATCCATCTGCTTTTAACCAGTTTAGTGCTGGTACAAGATTGATACAGCTGGCATGGCGACGGTCTCTACAACGCAGCCTCCAGCGGGCGGGGTGAATGGCTTATTGTATTTTTCTGGGAGTGATTTTATCAATGTCGTTAGAACATTCATTGAAGTAAGTGAGAGATCCATCACCTGCTGACAGCTCCCTGCTCACTAATGGCTGTTAGATGGTAATCATTTTAATATGGTTTTTATTTCACTTAATTTCATATGTGCCTGACAAAAGGTCCTGTATCATCGGGGCGCTGTGTGGAGCCGCTAATAGGCTCCTGCGATGCTCCATTACATCTAGAGTCACCGCAGAGATAGTGAGAGAGGAAAATGTGAAGCAAGGATACGGTACAGGCAGACTAGCCGATGCCAGGGAAGCTTGCAGAAAGGGTCAATGAAATTACACATTACATAAAGAAATGCTTTTGTTTGTGATAGTTAAAATGAGATTAATTAGAAAGAATAATTATGATTTGATACTTTATTGCTCTCATAATTGAATGCGCAAAAGCTATGCGGAGGATTAACATTTCCTTTAAACTTGTAACCTTACATAATCTTAGAGTGAAGAAGATAGACTCCAGACAAACAGCTTAATCACACTCAGCGGAAAAGCATCATGTGACAGTTGCCTTATCTTGTATGTGGCCTCAGTTCACTAAGATCATACTAGTGATAATAAGGCAGGTGAAAACCAGGGCCAGTTTAACCCCAGATAGGGCTCCGGGGTAAAGGTAACCTGAGGCCCCCATCCCCCAGAAAATTTTCATTTAGCCACTGCCCAGATGCTGACCACCCCCTGCCCCCCGCTGTCAGAACCCCAACCTCCCCCCTCATTGATCCGCACTGTCAAATATATCCACTAGCAGGGCCCCAGCACGACAACAGCATTTGTAGTTTACCTGTCTCAGCTGCTGTACTGGAGCCACTTGCTCGTCTTTTAGAGATGTCACGAACCTCCGATTTTCGGTTCGCGAACCCCGTTCGTGAACTTCCGCGGAAGGTTCGGTTTGCGTAAAAGTTTGCGAACCGCAATAGTCTTCAATGGGGAAGCAAACTTTGAAAAATAGTAAAAAATATGCTGGCCAGAAAAGTGATGGAAAACATGTTTCAAGGGGTCTAACACCTGGAGGGGGCATGGCGGAGTGGGATAGACACCAAAAGTCCTGGGGAAAAATCTGGATTTGACGCAAAGCAGCGTTTTAAGGGCAGAAATCACATTGAATGCTAAATAACAGGCCTAAAGTGCTTTCAAACATCTTGCATGGGTATACATCAATCAGGGAGTGTAATTTGAGTTCTGCTTCACACTGACACATCAAATTCACTGTGTTACGCACCACAAACAGCTGTTTGCGTAGTGACGGCCGTGCTGTACTGGTGCGCACCATGGCCAGAGTGCAGGCCGTGGCAGTTTTCCAGCCCATATGGTCGCCGGGCTGTGGTAGCTCAATGATAGAACAACAGTGACTGTTAAGCTTATCAAATTTGGTCTGTCCACAATAAAGCAACGACCATATTATGTTCTTGTATGTAGGTAGGCATAGGTAGGAGTCCCAGTATAGGTAGGTAGGCATAGGTAGGAGTCCCAGTATAGGTAGGTAAGCATAGGTAGGAGTCCCAGTATAGGTAGGTAGGTGCCTCAGTAGTTAGCTAGGCATAGGTAGGAGACCCAGTATAGGTAGGTAGGCATATGTAGGAGACCCAGTATAGGTAGGTAGGCATAGGTAGGAGACCCAGTATAGGTAGGTAAGCATAGGTAGGAGTCCCAGTATAGGTAGGTAAGCATAGGTAGGAGTCCCAGTATAGGTAGGTAGGTGCCTCAGTAGTTAGCTAAACATAGGTAGGAGACCCAGTATAGGTAGGTAGGCATAGGTAGGTGTCCCCGTAGTTAGCTAGGCATAGGTAGGAGTCCCAGTATAGGTAGGCATAGGTAGGTCCCCTAGTGTAGGTAGGTAGGTAGGTGTCCCTGTATAGGTAAGTAGGTGCCCCAGTAGTTAGGTAGGCATAGGTAGGTGTCCTAGTATAGATAGTTAGGCAGGGCCTGGCTGGCACAGTAATAACAATTACCAAGGTCCAGCTGCAACAGATAGGGCTGTATAATGTCAGTGTCAGTGAGCAACACACACAAAAAAAAACACATCAGGAAACATTAACTCTCAAAAGAGCTTTTGAGGGGTGCTATTTTAGCAATAACAATCAGCCAGGAGCAAGCCAAGAGCCTAACTAATCTTTCCCTAGGAGAAAAAATCAGCAGCAGCTATCCCTAGTCTGTCTATTTGCAGCAGGCACACGAGTGAGTGTAAAGGCCAGTGAGCCTGCCTTATATAAGGGGGGGTGGGGGGTGGGGCTCCAGGGCTTAGTGTAGCCTGAATGGCTACAATGTGACTGCTGACTGTGATGCAGAGGGTCAAAGTTGACCCTCATAGTGCATCATGGGGCGAATCGAACTTCCGCAAAAGTTCGCTTGGTCCAGGCGAACGCGAACCCCCAAAGTTCGCCTGGAACCGTTCGCCGGCGAACCGTTCGCTACATCTCTAGTCTTCATTCCACTTCCTGTGTGACCAGGCGCATCATATCAGGTGTAACATGCGCCGGTCACACAGGAAGTGGAATGAAGACAGGCAAGCGGCTCCAGCAACGCAGTAGAGACAGGTAAACTACAAATGCAGTTGTCGTGCTGGAGCCCCGCTAGCAAATATACACAGTGGTTTGCAAAAGTATTCTGCCCCCTTGAAGTTTTCCACATTTTGTCATATTACTGCCACAAACATGAATCAATTTTATTGGAATTCCACATGAAAGACCAACACAAAGTGGTGTACACGTGAGAAGTGGACCGAAAATCATACATGATTCCAAACATTTTTTACAAATAAATAACTGCAAAGTGGTGTGTGCATAATTATTCGGCCCCCTTTGATCTGAGTGCAGTCAGTTGCCTATAGACATTGCCTGATGAGTGCTAATGACTAAATAGAGTGCACCTGTGTGTAATCTAATGTCAGTACAAATACAGCTGCTCTGTAAGGGCCTCAGAGGTTGTCTAAGAGAATATTGGGAGCAACAACACCCTGAAGTCCAAAGAACACACAAGACAGGTCAGGGATCAAGTTATTGAGAAATTTAAAGCAGGCTTAGGCTGCAAAAACATTTCCAAAGCATTGAACATCCCATGAAACACTGTTCAAGCGATCATTCAGAAATGGAAGGAGTATGGCACAACTGTAAACCTACCAAGACAAGCCCATCCACCTAAACTCACAGGCCGAACAAGGAGAGCGCTGATCAGAAATGCAGTCAAGAGGCCCATGGTGACTCTGGACGAGCTGCAGAGATCTACAGCTCAGGTGGGAGAATCTGTCCATAGGACAACTATTAGTCATGGACTGTACAAAGTTGGCCTTTATGGAAGAGTGGCAAGAAAAAAAGGAATTGTTAACAGAAAGCATAATAAGTCCCATTTGCAGTTTGCCACAAGCCATGTGGGGGACACAGCAACCATGTGGAAGAAGGTGCTCTGGTCAGATGAGACCAAAATGGAACTTTTTGGCCAAAATGCAAAACGCTATGTGTGGTGGAAAACTAACACTGCACATCACTCTGAACACACCATCCCCACTGTCAAATATGGTGGTGTCAGCATCATGCTCGGGGGGGGGGGGTGCATCTCTTCAGCAGGGACAGGGAAGCTGGTCAGAGTTGATGGGAAGATGGATGGAGCCAAATGCAGGACAAACTTGGAAGAAAACCTCTTGGAGACTGCAAAAGACTTGAGACTGGGGCGGAGGTTCACCTTCTAGCGGTACAATGACCCTAAACATAAAGCCAGGGCAACAATGGAATGGTTTAAAACAAAACATATCTATGTGTTAGAATGGCCCAGTCAAAGTCCAGATCTAAATCCAATCGAGAATCTGTGGCGAGATCTAAAAACTGCTGGTCACAAACGCTGTCTATCTAATCTGACTGAGCTGGAGCTGTTTTGCAAAGAAGAATGGGCAAGGATTTCAGTCTCTAGATGTGCAAAGCTGGTAGAGACATACCCTAAAAGACTGGCAGCTGTAATTGCAGCAAAAGGTGGTTCTACAAAGTATTGACTCAGGGGGCCAAATAATTACGCACACCCCACTTTGCAGTTATTTATTTGTAAAAAATGTTTGGAATGATGTATTATTTTCGTCCCACTTCTCACATGTACACCACTTTGTATTGGTCTTTCACGTGGAATTCCAATAAAATTGATGCATGTTTGTGGCAGTAATGTGACAAAATGTGGAAAACTTCAAGGGGGCCGAATACTTTTGCAAGCCACTGTATTTGTCATTGTGGATCAATTAAGGGGAAGGTCGGGGTTCTGGCAGTGTGGAGGGAAGGGGGTGGCGGCAAAACCACAGTAATGTTAAGGCAGGGGCACTTGCCTCCCTTGCCTTAATGTAAGCGCTGGCCCTAATGAAAATGTATCACTAATCAATATTTGAAGTTTTAATTCACTAAAGAAGCTTGCCTTATTAACATGTAGTGGTAAGCTTTCACAGTGAGAGAGTTGTCTTATCACTCCAGTCCTTACGTTATCAACTCTGTACTTATTCTCACATGCCGTAAATAGAGAAGGGAGGAGGTCATGAAGGCAGGATTGTAGCGCCACCACTCCTGCAAGGACAATTACAGCTAACCTATGTTGGACAGCCAGGGAATCAGAGAGAGAAAGAGTTAGTGTGTGTGTGTGTGTGCGTGCGTGCGTGCGTGTGTGTAAATTAACATCCTGGCCCATATGCAATTCCCTTTTTCTTCTGAGTTTTCTCCTTGGAGAGAATTTTTCATCTTCGATTTCAGGGATGAGCAGAAACTACGCCAGTGCGAATTTACGCATCGTAGTTCGCATCTATGCATCGTAGTTCGTAGGCGAAGTTTGAAAACTACGCTTACATTTTTACGAGTAGCGAATTACCGTTACGCGTAGTTTACGCCCCTATGCGTAGTTCACATGTGTATTGCGAAGTATGCGTTATTCGCGTCTATTTTTACGCGTACAATTGTATGCATACAAAATTACGCATTGGAAAGGGGAATGTACGCATAGAAGAGGTCGTGGTACAAGCATTTGCAGAGGAATTAATGCGTACATTTTTCCGCATAATGGCATAAGTGTCCGCATACACTACGCTTCGCACTACGCGTAATTGCGTATTTTAACGCGTAGTCTACGAAATGCATACGAAGCGAATATTTGATTTCGAAGCCGTAGTTTGGCGAAGCGTAATTGCGTAAAAATACGCGTAGTTCCAGCGTAGCGACGTTGGCTGACTACGACCATCCCTGTTCGATTTAAAATAACTTTTTAGCACTTTGCACTGAAAAAATTACCAAAAGGTAAGTGAAAAAGTATTGCGATAATTATTTTCAGTATATTTTTGCTGGTGGTTTAAAGAGAGTCTGAAGCCATATTAAAAATGGCTTTTTACCTTATATTCAGCAGGGGCATGTTTACCCCTGCTAAAACGCCGCTATCCCGTAGCATAACGAGGGGTCTTTACCCCTCAAATCCCCCCTGCTACCTCTGGGGAGCGCTTCCGTGTGAGGCAGGGCTATGAGCTGCAGCCCTGCCTCACACGCGTCTATCAGCGGCGGATCTCCGCCTCTCCCCCGCCCCTCTCAGTCTGCCTTCGCTGAGAGGGGCGGGGGAGAGGCGGAGATCAGCCGCTGAGAGACACGTATGAGGCAGGGCTGCAGCTCATAGCTCTGCCTCACACGGAAGTGCACAGGGCAGCAAAATCCACGACCAAGAAAGTCGTGGATTTTGCAGGGGGGATTTGGGGAGTAAAGACCCCTCGTTTTGCCGCAGGATGGCGGCGTTTTAGCAGGGGCAAACATGCCCCTGCTGAATATAAGCTAAAAAGCCACTTTTAATATGGCTTCAGACTCTCTTTAAAGGGCATTTTAATTAAAGAGAACCTGAACTGAAAATAAAAAGTCAAAATAGCCATACACAGGTCATACTTACCTCCCGTGTAGTCTACTCCTTATTCTCTTTCTCCTCTCTTGCTTCCCATTTGTCCACTGTGATCAATGGAATTCTCCATCCTCCATTTTGAAAATGGTAGTTACCCCATAGCAGCTTCCTGGTCAACACGCTGTTAAACTGTAATATCACCCCCTTGAGCCATAGGGAAACATGAACATTACCTTGCACATTCAGTTGTAACTGACAGCTGCTGATATGCAACTGAAAGCAACTGGTATATTTCAGTTCTGACAAAATATTGTCAGAACTGTAAGGGATCACTGTAAGAAGAAAATGGTGAGCCTCTGAGAGGAACTGACCGTGAGGTTAGTATGTAATATTCATATGCAGCTACATCATGTGTTTATTTTAAATAATGTTACTCGCTTCAGGTTCCCTTTAAGTTGTGACTGAAAATATCACCTAGGAGAAAATTTGGGTGGAAAAGTGAATTGCATATGGTCCCCTGTCTTTAACTTTAGAATGTTGTTTCAGGATTGAAACCCTAAAGGACAACTGAAGTGAGGAGTATACGAAGGCTGCCATATTTATTTCCTTTTAAACAATACCAGTTGCCTGGCAGCCCTGCTGGTCTATTTGGCTGCAGTAGTTCCTGAATCACACCAGAAACAAGCAGGCAGCTAATCTTGTCGGATCTGATAATATTGTCAGAGACACCTGATATGCTGCATGTTTGTTCAGGGTTTATGGCTACAAGTATTAGAGGCAGAGGATCAGCAGGGCTGCAGGTAACCTGCATTATTTTTTAAACAGAAATAAATATGGCGGCCACCAGATACCTCTCGTTTCAGTTGCCCTTTAACTTTACATATCACACTTAAGGACAGAATCTTTCTTTTATATTTTGCCTCAGGTCAATTTCTTAGTAAATTCTAAATGCTTTTATTTTACCATGGTGATAACAGTAAAAACAGCACAAAATCCTCATTAAAGACTGGAGGTGAGCTTAGTGAATTGTGGCCACGGTCCTGTGTTTCAGTTTGTTCTAAACACACCAGTCAGAGATCACTGCTAGAACACTGAACAAGGTTTTCCCCTGGGCAAACACAGGCAGACTGGTACATGCTTATTGGATGGTGAAGAGCTGCAGCACATTGATGAGTACTCACAATGTCCCTTCCTCCTAAAAGTAAGCTTAGTGTGAAATGGCAGCACAGTGCTGCTCCTGTTGCAGGGTAGACCCACTTCATTCTAACCAAGGGAAAATCAGTCAATTCCAAATGTTTTGTTCTAGTAGGCATTTCACCACTGGTGCAAATGGTTTCCTTCATTTGCACTTGGCAACCTAACGACTAGTAGTGGAAAACCTACAGGATGCAAAAAAGTCCAAGTTGATACTGACTTATATTCCTTTGGATATATTAAGACCAAGATACCTGAAAATATTCACAAAGATTTAAAGAGAAACTTTAGCGAAAAGGGGAAAAAAATCAATACAGTGCAAAGTGAGAAGTTAAAAAATGGAAGAGAGATCAAGAAATGAATGATTTGTTCATAGTGTTTGATCTACAATCAGCTTGCATGTAATCACCTTTACTACTAGCTGACATAAAAAAACAGACAGCACTAAATGCCATTATTTATCCCTTCCCTAACAATGCGATAGGCTAAAAAGTTGTTTTTGTTTATTTAAAGATATACATACGCACAGATGGAGATACTGGTTGCTTGGGAGTTACAAACAGCTGTTATTTCTCACAATGCAACGAGGTTCCTACAGTGGGATGTCAGGACCTAGGTCCTGACATCACACTTTGGGAGGGGTTTCACCACAATATCAGCCATACAGACATCCCTGATGATCTATTCGAGAAACGGTAAATATTTCCCATGGGAAAGGGGGTATCAGCTACTGATTGGGATAAAGTTCAAGCGTTGGTTACAGTTATAGAAATAAGTAATGTTTTTGGTTTTTTTTGTTGTTTTGGTTTGCCCTAGGTTCAGCTTTACAGAAAATCTGTGAGGGGAAAAAAGTTAAAGAGAAACTTTACTGAAAATGGCTTCATGTATAAAATTGCTTATTTTTTACAATATTAATTTATAGATTATTTAGTCAGTATTTGCCGATTGTAAAATCTTTCCGTTCCCCCATTTACATTCAATTTATCACAGGTAACAAAATCTTTAACGCTGGCAGGTGCATCACTACAGAATGTTTGTGTCCTGTTTGTTCCAAACCCAGCAGAAATAGAACCTGGTCTCTCGCTTAGGTTAAACACCACCGGGATGCAGCGTTGCATACCAATAGACAACAATATACAGTTAGAGGAAGTGTTTTTGATGCTGAAACCAGGATGTAATTAATGTAAACGTGGGTATCCATAAACATTTACAACATTTTACTATATGTCACTTTGGTGTCTCTTTAAAAGTTAGGGGTTGGGTTCTGGGGGTTTCAGGGACCTTCCAGAAGAGATAGGAAATAACACCAGGAGGCAGGAGCCCCTTATGGCATAGTAGGTTAGGTTACTTTCTTGAAAAGTAAAGTACTGTATTTTTCGGAATATAAGACCCTTCGGAATATAAGACGCTCATAGGTTTAAGGCTGGATTCACACTTAGATGTAAATAGGACCCTAACGTTTCAGACTGAACTTTCTGTTTGGGAAACTATGCACTGTTGGGTGGAGTTGTATGCAATTGATTCTCTCTTTTTCACACTGTAGAAGCAGTGTAGTGTTGCGAACATGCCTTCTGCTCTGCTAACTTTAGGTAACACTAAAGTATGCTCCATGCAGCATATTGAAAACTAAAAAGCTGGATATTAATATTACTTTTCATACTGAATGGTTACAAAAAAGCACATACTGTTAGAACTTTACCATGTTATACTTGTAGTAGTTTTTGAGTGGATATTTATTAAAGACCATCTCCAGGTTACTGATGGTCATGTCTAGGAGAACTCATGGAGAAGCATGTGATCAGCTTGGTCAGGTGACAAGTATGTAAGTCTCTGATTTGCTAGTCATCATGATCCTGTGTTAAACCAGGATGTGCCACACAAAAATATAGAGCCACAAAAAGCTGCACATCACTTTGGATGAAACCATCCAGGATTTTTTTTTGGGGGGGGGAGGGGCTGCTATGCAGGTGCTGGACCAATTACCGGGGTAGCTGATGACCTGCGCACCGTGGCAAAAAATGGGTGTGGCCATAACATGGCAATAAAATGGGACGTGGCCATTACCGGATGAGGGTGGAGCGAACTGTAATTTAAAGTGAACCCGGGGTGAGAGTGATATAGAGGCTGCCATATTTATTTCCTTTTAAACAATACTAGTTGCCTGGCAGCCCTGCTGATCTATTTGGCTGCAGTAGTGAACTGAATTACACCAGAAACAAGCATGCAGCTAATTTTGTCAGTTCTGATAATATTGTCAGAAACCTCTGACCTGCTGCATGCTTGTTCTATGGTTGAAAGAATTAGAGGCAGAGGACCAGCACGGCAGCCAGGCAACTGGTATTGCTTAAAAGGAGATAAATATGGCAGCCTCAATTCTCACCCCGGGTTCCCTTTAAAAGTGCAACACAAAGACAGTGGGACCCAGTTTTGGTGACCCTTTCCCCAGAAAATTCACATAATTGTGCAGGTTTTCTCAAGAAAATACACTTAATGTGAGCAGATTTGCACAGAAAATACATGCAATCATGTGGCAGATTTGACCAGAAAATACGTGCAATCATGTGGCAGATTTGACCAGAAAATATGTGCAATCATGTGGCAGATTTGACCAGAAAATAAATGCATTCATGTGGCAGATTTGACCAGAAAATACGTGCAATCATGTGGCAGATTTGACCAGAAAATACGTGCAATCATGTGGCAGATTTGACCAGAAAATAAGTTCAATCATGTCAACAGATTTGACCTGAAAATACGTTCAATCATGTGGCAGATTTGACCAGAAAATAGTTCAATCATGTCAGCAGATTTGACTAGAAAATACGTGCAATCATGTAGTAGATTTGACCAGAAAATACATGCAATCATGTAGCAGATTTGACCAGAAAATATGTGGAATCATGTGGCAGATTTGCCCAGAAAATACATGCAATCATGTAGCAGATTTGACCAGAAAATACGTTCAATCATGTCAGCAGATTTGACTAGAAAATACGTGCAATCATGTCGGCAGATTTGCCCAGAAAGTACATGAAATCCTGTAGCAGATTTGACCAGAAAATACATGCAATCATGTAGCAGATTTGACCAGAAAATACATGCAATCATGTGGAAGATTTGACCAGAAAATACATGCAATCATGTAGCAGATTTGACCAGAAAGTACATGCAATCATGTGGAAGATTTGACCAGAAAATACATGCAATCATGTAGCAGATTTGACCAGAAAATACATGCAATCATGTGGAAGATTTGACCAGAAAATACATGCAATCATGTGGAAGATTTGACAAGAAAATACGTGCAATCATGTGGCAGACCTGGCCAGAAAACACTTCAATCATGTAGCAGACCTGGCCAGAACATACATGATACACCTGGCTGCTAATATAAATTAAAAAAAAACATTTACTCACCTGAAGCAGAGCTCCTGTCCCGGCCTCCGTCCGGCGCGCAGCTCCCACGATCCTCTGCAGCCAGCAACTGAAACTTCCAGGCTGAGAGCAGGGCTATGGCAAAATGGCGCCCGAAGCCCTGCACTGCAGACTCAAAGTCTCCAGAGCAGGGCTTTGGACGCCATTTTACCGTAGCCCTACTCTGCCGCTGCCGGAGCTGCTGGCTGCTGCGGTGAACTGACACAGCGTCCATTAGACGCCAAAAGTCAGTTCATGCTGGGGGGTGCTTTGGGGGTGCTTGGAGAATTTTAGGGGGTGCTTCAGCTCCCAAAGCACCCCCCTGGCGCATTCTCAAACAGAAAAAAGAATCCATGCAGTGAAAAAAAATAATGAAAGACCTTTACTCCTAAGTTATGAAAATAAAAAATAAAAACATTTAAACACAAGCATATTATTAAAATCATTTAAAACCATCCATACAGCATGGGCATAATATAAACAGTAATAATGGAGAAGTCGTAAATGTATATCAGCAACACTAGAGCAAGCATAATACAGCAATCCAAATATCCACCATACACGGACAGAACAAACCGGACAGTCCAAAAAGCAGGTCCTGAAGTTCAAACTGGTGGAGGATGCTGATCCTCCAAAGTCTATAGTCAATGTTTTAAAAAGTCTTACCACTATTGTCCCGAACAATTCAACCCCACACTGTCCCGATCAATCCAACTCCACACTGTCCCGATCATGTATCGCAGCTCCAGCTGCTTCATCAGAGGAAGAGGCAGGAGCTCTTCTGATGAAGAAGCAGAAGCTCCAACTCCTTCCTTTGACAAAAGACAAAGGGAAAGCGGCGGCCAGGAGAGATAAAATACTTTAAAACAAATGAAACTAAAAATTGTGAGGTGGCTTACCTCAATGAAGACCAAGTCATACACAAGATGAATGATAATTTATTAAAAAGTTTATTTGTTTTAACAAATTTTATCTCTCCTGGGCGCCTCTTTCCTTTCCCCGTTTGGCTGGGGTATCACCCACATCTGGTGGTGCTTTAGGGGTCGTCAGAGTGTGTGTGTACTTTTTAAAAGAGGGTGACCATCTCCAGATGACCTGGATACCCGAGTGGAGTCAGGATTATACATCTCCACCCGCCTGCTGCCCTTCTGTAACCCACTCTTGTGAGTATTATCCAATCACCACCTATTATTTTCTAAATTTTTGTGATGTACTCAGTGGCGTAGCTAAGGAGCTGTGGGCCCCGATGCAAGTTTTACAATGGTGCCCCCCAAGCACTCTATACATAACAATTGATACAGCGCACCAAAACCTGCCAAGGGCAACTACAGTGTCAAAAGTACAAAAAGGTTATGGGGAACAGCTTGTTAATGATTACCAATATTCATAGTATCTATGGAAGTGATTAATATGAGCACAGGACCAATAGAGAGCTAATACTGAAGTTGAGGGAAGGCCCTTCGGGGCCCCTCTGGCCCAAAGGCCCCAATGCGGTGGCTACCTTTGCAACCCCTATTGCTACGGCACTGGATGTACTGCACCATTTGGGCTTCTGTTATCTTTGTGTTTTTTCCTTTTAGGGTGCAGCTTTTCGCACCCAACTACCACATTCCTTTGACTGAGGAGATCAGGAGCCGAGGAAGTACGCCAGGTCATTGTGGTCATTAAAGGATACCACAGCCCACAGGCTTTGGTAAAATAAATGCAGCATGTGTAGGGGAAAAAAAAGGACATACTCACCGCTCCCCTCGCTCCCAGCCGTCGGGTCCCGCTCGTCTGCTACAGCTCCCGGTACCGGCCGACTCATCTGACCCCTGACCCGGACATACTGCTCTGCGCATGCGCAGTATGTCCAATCATCTTCCCTTCTGCCGTCGCATCATGACGGCAGAAGATCGGACACTCCCACGCCTCCTCCCTGCCCAGCGTGTGCGCTCCACTAATAAAGCTAGCGTGACATGCTAGCTGTAGTCAGGCTGGGAGCGGCGATTTGGAGAGAGAGTGGAGGGGGAGTGAGTTGGGATGGACGGGAAGCTGGCACTTATTATGAAAGTGCCCGCTTCCAGTCCATCCCAACTCACTCCCCCTCCACTCTCTCTCCAAATCGCCGCTCCCAGCGTGACTCCAGTTAGCATGTCACGCTAGCTTTATTAGTGGAGCGCACACGCTGGGCAGGGAGGAGGCGGGGGAGTGTCTGATCTTCTGCCGTCATGATGCGACGGCAGAAGGGAAGATGATTGGACATACTGCGCATGCGCAGAGCAGTATGTCCGGGTCAGGGGTCAGATGAGTCGGCCGGTACCGGGAGCTGTAGCAGACGAGCGGGACCCGACGGCTGGGAGCGAGGGGAGCGGTGAGTGTGCCTTTTTTTTTCCCTACACATGCTGCATTTATTTTACCACAGCCTGTGGGCTGTGGTATCCTTTAAGACCCAAATGCTCCTGTTGCCTCACTGCTTATTATTAACAAAGATTGTCTGCATAGAAGATTTTGTTTTCTACAAACACCTCTATTTTGTACTGGGACATGAATAAGGGCTCATTCACACTATGTGCTGCGCTGTCAGTTTTGATGCAACGCACATAGTGTACGATCTACATGGCAACATGAAAGTCCATAGACTTTAATGTTACCATTCACATTACAGGTGTGCGTTCCCATGCGTTACGATTTAATACGATGTAACGCTTCTGGGAACATCTAATCTCACAACGCACACATTCTCCTGATAGGTTGGCTGCCAACGTCTGTGCTCCTAGCACACCACAACGTGTATTCTGTACGATGGTCGCACGATGGCAACGCATGCACAAAATCGCGTTCGTCTATGTGTTCTGGAGTGTGAATGAGCCCTAAGAGTCGCGAACACAAGAACATTGGGATCTACAGCATGGTGCTGTCGAATGTGCTCAATCAGCCGGTGACACCCTTTCCCCAAAGCAATTGAATGTCATGCTCCTGCACATGCTCCTTCAAGGGTCTTGTGGTTTTGCCCACATAAAACCTTTGACAAGGGCACCAGATAGCATAGACAGTAAAATTGGCCTGACAGGTAATGCAGGCATGAACAAAATGTTCCAGAGGTTCCAGCTTATATAACCTACCCAAGGTCATCAACTTGTATGAGATGCAATGTCTGCAATGTAAATTGCCTTGTGGCACTCTCCGATCTCGCCGCTCTCCTGCAAGCCCCTCAGCTCCAATGACCACAGTTACTGGACGGAAGAACCCCAGCCTAGCCTATTAACCCAGTGTTAACCCCTATAATAACTATACCTGTTTATAAACTTTTAATGACTGACGCCTGTAGCAATCGGATAAGATTGCTAGGGCGAAAGTTTGGAGCCCCAATGCTCTATAGATGTATTGCTCTACCATTGCCTAGCGATGCATCTGTACAGCCCTGTGGCTCCCAAACTGTCGCCCTAGCAACCACATCCGTACAGACGCACAGGTTGGGGATAACGGTCCGCCACATGCTCAGCTAATAATAAAATATGGCATATTTAGTATCATCTTAACCAGAAATGGCAAAATAATTCATTTTATGTGTTTTATAACTACAAGACGCATCATGTTACAATTAGGAAGGGTGAAAAATGAAAAACGAGTATTTTTTGCATTTACACCTAATTTTTTCCCCATAAAATGACTGTAAAATAAAATAGTTTTGGAGAAAAAAGTATTACCCTAAAAAAAAGTCTTGATTGTACTAAAAGAAAACAAAATATCACTAAGTAATTAAAGTAATGTGAGTAATTAAGAAGTTACTGCTGGATCAATTCAACACAGCTTAAGTGTCAAAAATGTCAGGAACCGTAAGGCCCCATTCACACTTCAAAGTGCAAAACACCGGCGATTTTTGCCGGCTCTTTGCGAGAGTGATTTTTCTGTGATTTCACATGAAACAATCAGTGGACAGTGCAGCGATTTATCCGCGATCGCGTTTAGCATTTCTACAGCACTGAAACGCGATCGTCGGGAAACCGCCTGAAAATTGTGCAGGCTATGCATTTGCATTTCACGATTTTGGGTGATTTGTGGCAATTAGTGAAAATCTCTCAAGTAAGAATGGGCCCATAGGGTTTTATTACACTAGCGCTTTCAAAAGCACTAGTGTTTGAGCGTTTTGCCAAAATCGCCGGCAAAACGCTCAAGTGCGAATGGGCCCTAAATGGTAAAAAACGTGGAGCATGAACTGGTTAAACTATAAGTGGGCATAGATGTATACGTGTATATCTACATAGCTGGAGTTACACAGTAACAGTTTTTTCAGTGTAGAAAAAGCACCATGGGCCTCTGCTGACCAATGGTGAGTATCAGCCCCTTTCTTGATGAGACTGGTGAGGGGCGAGACTATTGTAGAGTACCCCTTTATAAACCTCCTGTAGTAGTTTGCAAAGCCTAGAAATCTCTAGAGTGCCTTCAGTCCTACAGATACACATACGTATGAAGTTTGCACAAATAGTGTAGCATGCATTTTACAATGCAAAAAAAACACTACGGGGGGCGCCAGGCAGAACAATTAGCAAGCCCCTCCTCACAATTTCATGGATGAAAGGATGCTCAGGCAAGTTGGATAGTTAATCACAATTCATTATACCACTATAGAGACAATTTGGGGTTTATCTGAAGGCTTCAATACTGTGTTCAGACAGCTGTATGGTCCCCAGATACCAAAATTAAGCAGCTGGGGTCCCCAAATACCAGAAATAAATAGCCACTATTCTATCTCAGATACAAAAATTAAGTAGACATTGGCCTCTAGATACCAGAATTAAGTCGCTCTGTGTGTCTAGAAAAAAGTATAGTATAGCTGCAGCAGAGCATGCTAACATTGGTAACTGACCTGTCTTACTGTCACCGGTATCCCACCTTCATCCAACCAGTGCAGACACATACAGGGGGCTCTGGGTGCCCAGGCACCCCCCCCCCCTTTTTAAAATTTCAAATTAAAAAGGCCCCTTCAGCAGAGCAAAGGAAGCTCTGCCCCCAACCGTGGTGAGCTCTGCCCACCCCCAGATGACACAGTGTGGAGTGAAGTTGCTCCAGACAGGAATCCTTATGTAGCCATTCAGTCAGCTTGTGGGAGCAAGAAATACATGTTGTCTCCCTAACAGCTGCAACCACTGTGACTTCTTCCTCCCCCAGAACCCCCAGTACCATCTTCCTCCACCTGACACCCACAGTGACCACTCCCTCGACTTAGCTCCCATAGTAACTTCTCCACTCCAAGCAACAGAACCCATTGTGACCTTTCATCTGCAGTAGTTTCAGCTGAACCAAGTCTCCACTTAGTGCCCAATACCTACACCAAACACTCATCGATATTGAGTACACGCACACTAAGTACATGCAATCAACACCAACATGATACTTGATACCCACCCATATAGCCAGAACCCACATGACACCCTGTGCCGGCACCCAGAACCCACATGGCACCCAGCATCTGCATTTAGCCCCCAGTGACAACCAATGCCCCACTAGCCAGCACCCATCACACACATGGCACCATGTACTTACTCCCAGTACCCACTTGGCACCCAGTATTTGCACCTAGGACCGACATGACACCCTATACCTTCATAATCAACACCCACACGGCACAGCATTTACACAGGACCAAGTTCCCAAGCCATTATATGCACCTAGTACCCTTCCATGGCCAGCAACCAAATAGCATCCAGTACCCACCCATGGTCTTAACCCAAATGAGGCCCAGTACTCTCCCATGGCAGTCACACATCCAGACCCCACATGGCACTCCCTGCTCCTTCATGTCCTGCCTATTGCACCTACATGCACCCAGTACCCACTCTTGGCCTGTACCCAGCACTCACATGGCTCCCTGTACCAATTAGAACTCACATGCCAACCACTATTGTTTATCACCATTTGCTACTCATTCAGCACCCAATACTGCTTAGCACCCACTGCAATTTAACACCCAATACAAACTGGACCTTGGTACCCATTGCAGCTTTACACAAACTTTATTTTGGCTCCTCACACCCTCTGCAATTTAGCACAAACTGGGCCTTTGCATCTTACCACCTACTGCACCTTAGCACTTACTGCAATTTTGCACCTACTAATGCTTAGCAACTACTGCATATTGGCAACCACTTCTTCTTTGCCTAAAAGGAGCATTTGTGCTGATTAAGATGATAGGTGAGTCTGTGCCTACATCAGGCTCTACTGTGCCCATTCTAATAGTGGGCAACTATCACTGCTGATTTGAGGGTGGTAACGCCAAAAGACTTGGTTGGAGGGAGACACAAAGTCTGCCTAATACTGTTATAAAAGGGGGTGGGGATAAGGGCTAAGACTGCCAAATACTGCTTTCTGGAGAGGGGTTATTACATACACAATTTAGCACAATTGATTGGGACCCCTTTTTTCAAACCACTCCCTTGAGGATCTTCTGCACGGCCCTGAACCAGTGTGCCTCTGGTGTCAGCAGGTCACATGTTTACAGACACCACTACATGAGAGATATGGACACAGGAACACTAGAGGAGGAAAGAGGATCATGTTGCTGAAGCCTGGGCAGGTGAGTTATCTTTCCACTCCGCTTGTCACTCTGCAGTCCGGGTTGTCCTTTATTATCAGATGGTCCCACACGGCCCAAGTAAGCTGCCCTCAGTTGCCTTGTGGGTAAACTGGCCCTGTGAAAAAGGGAGGGGGGTAGACAGACTGGAAAAATTGGAGAAAACAGAGGCAAAAAGCAATGAAAGGTGAAGGTGGACTTAGCTGCCCATAAAGGTTACAGTAGTGGGGAATCTAAAAAAAGACACACTCCGCAGCTCCACTGACTCTCACCACAGGTGTCAGTCACGCTTTGGAGGGTTGCAGCTCCCTTCCAGGCTATGCGAAAGGCCCTAATACCTGGAGTCATGCTGGTACCCACTACAGAGGGTGTAGTACAATGTGCACGCTTAAATGTTGTTACCAGGGCCGGTTCTAGACTTTTTGCTGGATGAGGCAAACTTGTGAGGATGCGCCCCCACCCGATTTGGGATGATCGCACAGCACCCGCCAATTTACTCTGCTTCAAGTTAATGTTTACACATGACATGCTGCAGCTCAACACAATAGCTGGCTGGCTGTGAGTCTGTGAGTTTTGTTCTCTTCCTACTCTGAATACATGCGGTTAGTGTCAACACAGTACAAAAATGCTGCCCCTGTAATCTCTGCCGCCTGATGCAAATGTTTCACCTTGCCTTGTGAGAGAACCGCTCTGGTTGTCCCCCCACCACAGAGGGGCAACTAACGCAGGTCAATAAGTTCCTTGTTACCTGGGATGAACATAAAATACTCCATAACATAAAACCATATTAAAAAGTTTAATAGAAAGGTTAAAACAATTACAAGTGTAGTGGTCGAGGTACAGGCATAGAGTTTTGTATTGGCTCTCCCCCGTGCGCTACTCCAGATTAGTGCTCAGCTGGATACCCAACCTCTGTTCTGTTCAAGCTCAAACACTTGTAACTCCGCCTCATGCACTACTCCCTGTTCTATGCGTTTCGTGCGTCAGCACTCATCAGGGGCACCACAGAGGGGTTTTGTCCCCCCATCCCTATGTGGTGGGGAGACAACATTTAAGTGTACACACTGTACTACACCCTCTGTACTGGGGGAGTGTAGGAAGCACCTTTTGTGAAGCTTGCAGTGTGGAGGGAAACCATCATGCCAGCAAGACTCCAGGTGTTAAGGCCGTTTGCATAGCCTGGGAGGGGGCTGCCACCCACCAAAGCATGACTGACTCCTGTTGTGAGAGTCAGGGGAGCTGGTGGTGAGTGTGTCTTTTTTTATATTCACACAGAAACGCAATTATTCAACAAGTATAGAAAGAGTCTCACTTGGGAGTACTGATGTTGGGTTTGCCTGGAATCGCTGTTGTTTATACAGTAAAACTTTGGATTGAAAGTAACTTGATTTAAGAATGCTTTGCAATACAGGCAAAATATTGTTAAATGTTGACTTGATATACAGTGCAAGCAACATCTTGATATACAAGCAAAAAAAAAAGTAAACATGTGTCATGTCATCACAACTGAGCCGATAGTTCTTCTCCCTTTGGCTCTGCAGGATTGTGCTTAAAGCCAATGGGTACCACATTAAAAATAAAAAAGTCAGATACTCACCTAAGGAGAGGGAAGGCTCGGTCCTAATGAGCCTTCCCTCTCCTCTCCCGGTGCCCCCGGTGCTGCGCTGGCTCCCCCGTTCGCGTCCGCTGCCGCAGGAACTTCGGAGGTCTTCGGGAGCACTCGGGCTTCCGAAGACGGGCCGCTCCATACTACGCACGCGCGAGTGCGTCATAGAGGGCGCTCGCGCATGCGTAGTATGGAGCGGCCCGTCTTCGGGAGCCCGAGTGCTCCCGAAGGCTTCCGAAAGCTCCCTTCGGCATGCGGAAGTGGCAGTATTTGACCGAACTGGTCGAATACTGCCACGGGGGATCCTGTGCGGGACCGGGCACCGGGAGAGGAGAGGGAAGGCTCATTAGGACTGAGCCTTCCCTCTCCTTAGGTGAGTATCCGACTTTTTTATTTTTAAAATGGTAAACACTCACTTTAATTGTACTTATTGTTAGTGTAGAGACTGTGCAAAATCTCATTTCCATGAAATACTCAAAAGCAACTGTCATTGGATAAGTTCCTTGTTAAAGCCACACTAAAAAAAAAGGTTGGGTGAGCCAACAGATGGCAATGATTCTGTTAGTTTTAGTGCTTAGTGTGATTTGCCTTCTTAAACAGAAGGTACTTGCGTTTTTCTTGTTTACATTTTTATTTTATACTATTTTACCATAACTGTTTTTGGATTGTGGAACAAATCAACTGGGTTTTCATTCATTCTTATGGGGTAATTCACTTTGATATGAGTGCTTTGGATTACAAACATGGTGCCGGAACAAATTATGCTCGCAAACCAAGGTTCCACTGTACTTTGCTTTAAACTTCTCAGATTCAGTGGTCTGTACTGCAGACTCATAGACTCCCCAAAGCAGGACTAGTTCTAGCTGCAATGTGGTCCTGGGGCAAAAGTAACGTGGGCGCCCTCCAAGCCGCCCTCCCCCCCCCCCCCATCACAATACCATGAGGTGTCCATCATATATCCCCAAAACAGAGGTGCCTGGTTCTTCTACTGACCACGTATGCTATTGCTCCGATGTTATTGCCCGATGAAGCGGGATCAAACCTGTGAAACGTGTTGCATAATTGGAGTTCATAAATAAAATATATTGACTGTCTTTACTACAGTCGTTGTGTGTCTAATTGGAGGAGGTAAGTCCACCACTACCTCCTCTATTTACCAAGAATTTGGTTGTTAAGCTCATTTAGCTTCCTTTTATCCTCTTGGCGCCTCTGTTCTCCTGCATAATATGTCCCCAAAAGCATTGTTGGGGTCCCCATTATTCCCATCCTCATTTACCTTACAAATGCAGAGTGTAAACACTGCAGGATTCTTGTATAATCCAGATGGAACACAGGAGGCAGCACTGTGCTCTATGCTCTGGACTTCTTTTCCCCGCTGGTGCCTCTTTCTCATTCCCTGCAGGCATGTATATGGTCACATGGATAGGGTCACCATAGCTAGAGAGTAGAGGGGAGACACCTTGCGGGACCCCTACAGGTTCTGTGGCCCTGGGGCAATTTCACCCTTTGCCTCCCCCTTTGCCTCTATGGAAGCACTGGACCTGCCCCAAAGAAATCTGCACAAGAGTTTGTCGGATTTCAGACACACTTGTGCATGAAGAGGTGTGCACTTTGGTGGTGGTGGGAGGAACCAGGTTATATTTGCCCTGCGGCCCCTGTGTGGCTTAAACCGGCCCTGCTTAGGTTGTCTATTTTTGACCCGATGTTTGCCTCGGGTACACTTTAAAAGTATTAACACATATTTGCAGTATATATTTTTTGGTTGAACTCAATGACGTATATCTATTTGTGAACCCAGCTAACTATTTAACTACTTTTTTTTACCATAAGTTTGTATTTTAGAATTAAACATAATAAATGAATACAAATAATACAAAGCACTATATTGCTTTTAAATAGATATGTATAAGAGGAAGAAAAATCCCTACAAATCTGCAAGAGCAATGCAGGCATTTCTTACACTTGACCAGTGTACCTAACGATAGTAGGCAATTGCATAGCGTGCATGAAATAGGGGTGGGAGGAAATTAATGAAATTATTGTTAATATCTACCAATACTCTTCGTTTTTAAAGTGTAAATAGTGTCAATTATTGTAATAAAATATTGATATTAATTAATGATCATTTACTACAATTTAACATAAATCTAATCTTACACAGAACCCTCCCCCCTTCGATGCCTAACCTTAAAGCCCCCTTCCTGACGCTTAACCCTAAAACCCCCCTTTCTCAAACCTAACCCCAAAAACCACCCTTCCTGACGCCTAACTTTAAAACCACCCTTCCTGATTTCTAACCCTAAACCCCCTTTCTCACGCCTAACCCTAAAACCACCCTTCCTGACTCCTAACTTTAAAACCACCCTTTCTCATGCCTAACTCTAAAACCCCCCTTCCTGACATCTAACCCTAAGACCGCCCTTCCTGACGCCTAACCCTAACCCCCCCTTCCTGATGCCTAACCCTAAAAACCCCCTTCCTGATGCCTAACCCTAAAACCACCTTCCTGACACCTAACCCAAAACCCCCTTCCTAACCTTATAATATTTAAAATGATATATTTCAAAACAATAAAAATGATTATATAGAAAAAAAGTGGTATTGGCGCTCCTTAATTAACACAGTTACCACTACCTACAAAGTCACAATAAAATATACATCAAAATAAATAACAAACAGGATGATCGCTATACAGCTGAGGGTAGCACTTCCCCCTAAAGTCACTTATGATAGAATGTCTGTACAGCGCTCACTCCGCGTAATGTACAATAAAAATGATTAATTTGTAAATACAAAACATTCAAATTGTCAAATACTATAACCTTCTAATCTTCAAAATGATAAAAAACTTCAAAAACTATAACATTTTGTTTTGCAAAACGATAATTATCTCACACCTAAATTTCTGCTTTGGATGCCTAATAGCCGATATTTGCATTAGCGCCTATGGGATGCCCAAATCGTCCATTAGCCGCTGGGTAGCAAAATTTCCTGCTTCCAATGCATATGCTGTACATAAACAGTCAGTGCACAATGATACTGATGAGCTGTGCTATTCTGCTTTATCATGTAATATACTTGACAACGGGGAGTGATGCAGACGGAGGTACAATAGATAAGAGCTACATTATTACAAAGTTCACAGAAGAGGTAATCATGACAAAGCAGTAGGTATCCAGCTGATGATTGATGGATGGTGAGACATCTGCCCATGTTCGGACACAATAGTGGGACCTACTTTTGCTTTTTTTTTCTGGTTCTAAAAACTGATAATAGTTTATCACACATTGGTGTTGATTCAGCGCTAGTTCACACCAAGGGCTTCAATCACTAAACCGTGCTAACTGATATCACGGTCGCGCCATCGTTTTTGGCGCACTATAACACGCGTAATGTTTTTTGGCGCAATCACACATTTTCGCACACAAACTGCCACGTTGTCGCGTGAAAATTCACGATTGCATGTGAAAAATGTTACGCACGTTATAACGCACGCAAAACGCTAGCGCGACCGTGATATCAGTTATCATGGTTTAGTGAATCAAGCCCCAAGAGCGCTTCTGAGAGTTTTTTAAAGTGTTTTGAAAAACTCTTGGCTAATGTCTTCCTATGGGCTAATGGGCAAAAGTGTAAAAACTGTAAAATCGCTTTAAAATTGCTGAACAGAGCGATTTTTCAAATAGTTTTTTTTGGCAAAAGCTGTTCACTTCCAGATCAAAGTGTACAAGAATTACAGAATAACTAAACCCAAATGCTCCAAAATCGCATCAAAAATTGTTACGCGTTAGCGATTATATCTAGCAATTTTTGGTGTGAACTAACCCATACAAAGCTTTTCTCTTGAATTTCCTCAACTTACTGTACAGGACTCAAGGGATGAGTCCTGGATGGGAGGTATGTTTCCCCTTGTTTTCTGCAAGGGTCCTTTTAGAAGCAGGTGAGGACTGGGGAAGGGACCCGGAGCAGTTTGGCAACCATCGGGTGGCATGTTTTTGTTCTGGCTGCAGGGTACCGATGCTCTGTAGAAGGAGGGAAGAAACTGGGTGGGCCTTCTGGTTCCATTCCTGATTTTGGAGGCAGTCAGACCAGGAAATAAGAGTGCAAACAGGGGGGTGGTGGCTAGAGTATGCAGCAGGTGAGCTGCTAGTAGGATGTAAGCTCTCTGAACACAAGGACTGCTGGTGTTTTTGCTTTGCCTAAGGAGCAGATTTACAAAGCTGGATTGTTCTGGAACAGTGGACTTTCCATGGACTGAGGACTTGGAAGCCATTAGCATTTAAAGGAAACATCAGACTAAAAAATGAAAAATCAGCTTTCCTCACCTGGGGCTTTCTCCAGCCCCTTGCAGCCAACTGTCCCACCCTGATCGCTCCGCTTTCCGCCACCGCCCCAGGCTCCCCTCATGCTGTTCAGACCAACCTTGAGGTCATCCTTACTGCACCTGCGTGAAGTGCTGCTGTCAATCATGGACACGTGGTCCGCGGCGTACTGTGCAGGTGCAGAACTACTACGCCTGCGCAGTACACCACGGGCCACGTGTCCATGATTGACAGCAGCGCTTCACGTAGACACAATAAGGACAACCTCGAGGTCGGCCTGAACAGCGTGTGGGGAGCCCAGGACGGCGGCAGAGAGCGGAGCGATCAGCGTAGGACAGTCGGCTGCAAGGGTCTGGAGAAAGCCCCAGGTGAGGAAAGCTGATTTTTCATTTATTAGCCTGATGTTCCCTTTAGGTTCTGTTTGCAGAGGAGAAAGCATATTTTTTCATTTGTTACTAATCCCTAATAGACTGAACTTTCATGTACTTAACTGTCTCCTTCATGCTAGCTGTGGTCCCAGGGCTACCCTTAACATCACATCAGGGCCGGATTACCGACCAGGCAAATGAAGCATTAGCTTGGGGCCCCAATAAAAGTCTATGGGCCCCATCAGCCAATCGAGGAGCCAGCATCTTACATTCTATCAGCCGCTCCCTGGCTGGAGCCCCTCTATGCTGCAACTCCTCTCTGTACTCTGTTGACTCTGCATCAGCATGTGATCCAGCCCAGACGAACGAGCGAGCAAGCAGCGGCCGTTGCTATGGTGATGTTGCCGCGTGCCAGCTCTGCTCACTCCAGCCCAGCCTGTGCAGTTAGCGTTAAAGACAAAAGAAATACCGAGAGCCCAATATAGTGTAGTATGCAAAACAAGGGGTTGGAAATGAAAAGTATATAATGTATATACTCACAAACGTGGGTTACCGCCTAGGTAACCACTGTATAGGCAGGTGAGGAGATTAGACCTGTCTTCACTCAGGATTAAAAGTCGCTCTCTGTAGATAAGGAAAAATGGGGATCAACCCCTCCACCAGGGGTGGATATTGATAATGTAAGAGTGAACAGAGGTGCATCACGTCAGTGTGCGCAACGAGGCTGATGCTGCTGACATCATCAGTCTACGTCTGATTGCACAGGCTGGGCTGGAGAGAGCGGGGCTCGCATGTGGCCCCATCACCCTAGGTGGGCGGTTCCACCTCCTCCCACAAAACTCATTGTCCATTGTCCATCAAAAACACATCGTACGGTCATATGGCACTCCATACAGGCTACCAAATAAAAAAGGCAAAAAACTGACCGTTCTCCAGGCACTTCCACCAATGGACTGCCACAGTTCCACCTATAAAAAACATGCGATTGGCAACATGTCAATACTGGCAACATATAACAAAATACAAAATATATATACATATTGCACTTAACACAATAATTAATAGAAGCATTCACAGAAAACATTTGAGAGGCAACCTCTTATTCATGCCTCTAAGGGCTACTACATCCAACCTGTGGATCCATCTTGATTTCTTCCGTTTTAATATTTTTTTCTAAATTTCCTCCTCTGTTAGAGGGATTCAATGCTTCCAGTACGCACCACCTCAGTTGCGCCGCACCATGACCCATAGCATCAAAGTGCCTTGCAACTGAGGTGTCATAATTTTTTCTTTCACCTTCAGCATACTTGCTGATGGCCCTTTTGTGCTCCTGTATCCTAGTCCTCACTGGCCTGGTGGTTTCACCCACATACATGAGCCCACATGGGCATTTAAGCCCTTATATGGCCCATGGTGTGGAGCAGTAGTGTCTCCCTTTAATGATAATTTTACGCCCTGTGTGGGGATGCCCATAGTGGGATTTTTTTACCCTGCCTGCACCAACTGTTGGATATTTAAGGTGATTTAGATGGAATGCCACAAAGCGCTTCTACTGATTATTACATATTTGCACAAAAGCAGTACAGACAACACCAGACATGATTTTTGGGGCCTACCTGCCAGAGGCGTAGCTAGAAGGGAGCAGCCTCTGTGATGAGAGGGGGCCTGGAGCTATGAGGGGGTCCTAACTACTAAAATCCCCTTCCTCCATAACAGGGGACCAACTATCAGATCAAGATGGCCACACTAGTTTATGACCCTTGTGAGGTAAGCCCCAAGCCCATGAATGGCACCAAGGGGAAGTAAGATAAGAGGTGTGAACATTGGGGGGCCCAATCAAAGTTTTGCTGGGGGACCACATGAATTGTGGTTATGCCACTGCTACCCACCCTCTTCCGAGTGCTTCACCTAACTAGCTATGTGACACCAGCTCACTACAGCTCACTAAACTAAAAGAACCTGTCCTAACTTTAACCTAGAGGAAACACCTGAAGCGTTACTCTTCATTCAACCTGGATACCAACTATCCAGTTTATTAGTCCAGAAGGTTTTTCATTGGAGGGAGAATACAGTATATGCAGACCACATCCCACTGGAAACCCCACTTCTTCCAATACATGCCCCTTCATCTTGTTCAGCAGCAGTACCAGTGCAACCGGGAGGACAATAGGTGAGCTGGCGGCAGAAGCTACATTGACTTCATGTGGCACTCCAATTATCTCCTGAGCCCTTTATAACAGGACTGTAGTTGGGGAGATATAATTTAGCATCTCAGCCTTGGGTTTAAGAGGACCTTGTCCTAGTACTTTCTGACCAACATATACCAGGCCACTCAGACATCTGAGGAGGTACACTACTCCCAAGCTCTCACTAGTAAAATACCTCTACACACTGGTTGTATGCTCTTTTAATGTATATATATATATATATATATATATATATGTATATGTAATGAGTGTAGATCTTCCTCAATAACATTCTAGTGTTTGAAGATCACAAACCTAAAGGCCCGCACCCACTAAGCCATTTTCATAGTGATTTCCGTCGTTTCCACAATCTCGCACCGTGGGTACAGGCCCGCAATTACACGAACAACGTTTTTGGCATCGCGCAACAAAAACAAACGTCACAATGAATCAGATTTTTAAGATCCCTGATGACTCCCACGCAAATCCCTTGACACATTCGCGCCCGTCATATGCCATCTTGTGACATTGCGTGTTCTTGCGGGTAGTAAGATGGATCAGGGAACCTCGTTTGCTGGGAGGCATCACTGCCAGGTTCCCCAATCCATCTTTAGATGAGTATTGAGGTTAACAAATGTTTGATTCTAAAGAGACAGAGCTTAACAAAGGTCTATCACCTACACTTTCATTTTTTTTTTCCAGGATTGCCACGTCTTGTATGATTATCTCTTTTTAAAGAGATAATCATACAAAATTGGCCAAAATCGAAGAGGAATACCTCAATGCATGTGGCATAAAACCCTTGGCCTACTTACGCTTCATTGATGATATTTTAATCATCTGGTCCGCAAGTGAGGATGATCTTCTCCAGTTCCACAGGAACTTCAATGCCTTCCTTCCTACAATCAAATTGAAACTTACCTACTCTCACACAGAGATTAACTTTCTGGACACCACCATATACATCAGGGGTAACAACATACAAACCTCTGTGTATCGCAAACCTACAGACCGTCCCACATACCTAAGATATGACAGTTTTCATCCCAAGCACATTAAGAACTCTGTAATTTACAGCCAAGCTATAAGGTACAACCGGATTTGTTCTGACAGGATGGACAGAGACAAGCACCTGGATCACCTTAAGAACACTTTCATTAAACAAGGTTACAGTCCTCCCATGGCTGAGGCCCAAATCAGGAAAGCCAGCAACATGCCCAGGACTGAACTCCTGAAATATAAGCAAAACCAGAAAGAGGAACGTGTCCCTTTGGTTGTCACCTACAACCCACACCTGGAAATCTTAAGGAGGATTGCTAAGGAACTTCATCCCATTTTACACAAGGATCACAGACTGAGAACGATATTCCCTAAACCTCCACTCTTGTCATATCGGCAACCACACAATCTAAAACAGATGATTGTCAGGAGCTCTTTGAATAGGCCTCAACAAAACGGAACATCACCCTGCCGACAAAAAATATGTGGGACCTGCAGACACATTTGCTCCACTGACAGGGTAATGATACCAGGTTCACAACAGGAGTACAGAGTACAAGGTAAATTTTCCTGTGGGTCCACCAATCTGGTATATCTGATCATGTGTGCTAAATGCCCCAATGTTATGTACGTGGGAGAAACTGGACAAACACTGCGCAAACGTATGAATGGACACAGGCACACTATTAATGATACCAAATCTGGACTCCCAGTTGCTACACACTTTCGGTCCAACGGACACAGCATGGATGATCTTCGTGTCACTGCCCTGAAGGGCGGCTTCAAAACGTCAAATGACCGATTAATAGCAGAAACAAAATTTATAAATTGGTTCACAGCTGTGCAGAACGGTTTGAATAAGGACAACAACTTTCTATATTGGTATGAGATTGATGATATATGAACTGTCTCAGCCACTCTAGCTGAACTTGTGAACTAAGAATTTACGATACCTCTGGGTCAATACTAATACCAGGTCTGTGAGCAATGGAGTAAACAAGGATCCTTATCTTACCCCATTTAGATGGTCTGTTTGTATTAAGGCATCTTAATAACGTATTTATGCTTGAAAAAAAATATCTGTTTTCCCTTTTGATGTTGCATGTATATAAGCTGTCTGTACCACCAGCTTGCAAACTAACAGGATGTAAACCTGACGAAGGCTGCAAGGCCGAAAGCTTGTTTATTCTTATTCATTTGTAGTTAGCCAATAAATGGTATCATCCTGATTTAAAACTTCTTGTTTTTAAAGAGACATTCCAAGAATTGAACTTTATCCCAATCTGTAGCTGATACCCCTTTTACATGAGAAATCTATTCCTTTTCACAAACAGACCATCAGGGGGCGCTGTATGACTGATATTGTGGTGAAACCCCTCCCACAAGAAACTCTGCGGACCGTGGTACTCCTGGCAGTTTCCTGACTGTGAACCTTGTTGCATTGTGGGAAATAGCTGTTTACAGCTGTTTCCAACTGCCAAAAATGCATGCAACAGCTACTTCACCTGCCAACAGTAAAAATGACACCATGTAATAAATGTCAGAATGTAAATTAGGGATTTAAAAGATTTTACAACGGGCAAACACTGACTAAATCATTTATACATAATTATTGTAAAAATGAAGCACTTTCTTATTACATTATCTTCACTGGAGTTCCTCTTTAACACTTAGCGCTGTGAATTGGGTTGGTTTACCAAAGGAAACGTGCATTAATGGCAGGGGCAGAACTAAAAATCATAACCCCTCCCCCCGGCAAACTTTAAAGCTGCCCCCCCATTATTTACACTGTTTCCCTTGCCTACTCCTAGTGACCATCACAACCAGGGTGCTCATCCTGAAGGAGCCATAAAGCAAGTGTGGCCATCTTAATCTTCATACACATACCAACTGTAGCCACAAAAACACCTGATCTGAAGAATGGATCCCTTTATCGGAGGTAGTGAAGTAGTAGTTAAGGCCCTCTTACAGCTCTGGGCCCCCCTGCAGTTGCAGGGGCTGCTCTACTGAAGTTACGCCCCTGATTGAGGCCTCTAACATGGAGGTGTGTTCATTTCAAGTATCCAATCATATGCAGGGAGTGTAGCAATGCAAGAACATTTCTGCACAGGACTGGACATTTAGAATGAACTGTACTACAACTCAATGCCCTTCACCATCTATCTTATTTAGTAAATAACACACACACTGAGTTTTAAGTGTAAAAACAGTGTTTGAACAGTATTTCCTGATATGATTAAGCATCACCTATCATATGTAATGCTATTTACTATTAACATAGAGAGAAGTCATCCACAAGGATCGAGACTTTCATAAACAATAGGTGTAACGGTTAATTACTCTAATTAGCAAGTTAATTTGAAGCACCCAACTTAATGATGTCACGGCGCAACAATCCAAATGAAAAGCATATGCTTGAAACCATGACCTGAATCCCACAAACCACTGACATGCATTGATCTTGTGGTTACCTTAACATGGCCAAAAACCATTAGAAAAAAAAATCTCCCACACTTCCGAAACCTGAAGATCTTTATGAAGTAGTCAAGATACATTGGCTATTTCCTGCAAAAGGGAACCTGTTCTGACATGGAAAGGGCGGGGGGCTGTTCAAAGTGGAGGATGGGGAAGGAGGGGGGACGGCGGCTAGGGTGGGGGGTAAAAAACTGATGAGAAATGAGAAGAGACAGGGCTGGATGGAGCGCCTTGATGGATTGCAGACTTATCAATTTATGAAGGCCAGGCTTTCAAGTGCAGCAGACTCAGTGAAATTTACATTATTAATCTCTTGTAATAATCTATGACTCAAGCAGGCTGAGAACATAGCAGCAGCTCACTGACCAGCCAGATATAAATAACGTCTCCCCGCTCAATTTAATTGCACTTCAGTGAGAGTGCACATCTCGTATCTCTCTAATTACTTTAGTTTCATTAGGTCTTGCAGAGAGAAGAAGAGAGAGAGGGGGGAGAAAAAAAAAAAAAGAAAGAAAGAAAAAAAAGAGAGAGCGAGAAATACAGAGAGTGAGGCAACAATGAAAAATTCATATTCTCCCTTTTTTTTTTTTTTTTTGTTCTGTGAAATATTTAAATGTTAATAGCCATTCACACTTGACACGCTATCTCTGCAGTACTGAGTTAAACAGAAAATCTATTTAATCTTAAGGAATCTCATTAAACCGTCGTGGCAAGAATGAGGCGAGATTCTCGGGTACAAAAGGAGGGGGGGAGGGTGGAGGAGGGGGCATCTTATAAGATTCTTTAATTTAATTTATCGTCATGCATAAAGAAAAAAAAAAAAGCATAACAGCGTCTTCTTGTGCACCTCCATTTGAGTAGATAATGATTAAATGTTTTCCATTGTGTTACAGCTGGTATATATTATTACGGAGGGAGCGTAGAAAAAACACTAACCCTCAGCGGTTTTGACTCCTTTCCAAATATTAGCTCCTTTTAAAGCCATTAAAAGATTATCACTGATTTAACCGAATGTCTGTTTAGAGCATTAGCAACAGACTGCATTCCGATTCCCACAATGCCGTTGATCCGGGCTTCCTTCTCTATTATCGCATCCACCCAGCAGTATTTAATTTCAATCCATGAATATGCAATGAATTTAATTTTGAACACTATTTTCATCTGCTCCTGTAATCACAAAAAATGCTGGTGTAATTAGTTTCTAATTACTTGCTTTAATTGTTGTAGTAATCATTTTAATTACCCAAATGCGCAGACATCAAACGCTAAAAGGAAAATAACCCTGTCGCACCTCCTACCTTGTCGTTTGCGCATGGAATATGATATTTAGGTTCTAACATGTGTGACCTTTGTGGATGTATAGGGGGGGGGGGGTCTAAATGGAGACATTGCATCGAGTGTGGACTACCCCACAAATTGTTGCGCTCCGCAATCTGCTCGCGAGGAAAATTTGCATGCCCCAAAAAGCCATTAAGTTAAAATATACAGTTATTGTACCTTCCTGGGCATGATGCCATGCAAATGCTTATTGCCTGTGCTCAGAGCCTGATGGAGCAGATGGTAAATCATGAAATTTTATGAAATTATTACGCCGGCGAGGTGTTTTGAAAAGGAGCAGCTGTGAAAGAAATGGGACCTTACAAAACTCACAGGTGTTCTAGCTTTCCTACCGCCAGCCATAACATAAAAAATTAAATTATAAACAAACAGGCAAATGCTGTAATTCCTTATGCAGACACACAACTTACAGAGCAAATTGCTCCGAGTAAGCAAAAGAATTCAATTTTGATTCGCATAAAATATTTAGTGAGAAACAAGAGGTGGGGGGGAGGAAGGCGAAAGAATCTGGCACGGGAGGGTTGACGCTGCCAAAACGGGATCGCTCCCTTTCCCAAAACGAGAGAGGCCGTGCCGAGAAGCGAAAGCGGAAGACGCAAAAGGGTATTAGGGACGAGCCTCTCAGGGCCACTTCAGACCGGCGCATATGGACGAGTGTAGCTAATCGGAAAGGGACGGCCGATGCCAATTCCTCTAACCAGATTGTTTTTCTCATTAAGTTTTTATTTCTACCTAAACCAGCAATTAAGCTCTTAAAGGATTTTTTTTCTTTTTTATACGGAGGGGGCCATGTGCAACTTGCAGCCGATCCAGCTCTGATTACATTTCAGAATAGGACCAGGGTGGTTAATCTAACTTCCTCTTTAACCCAACTCCTGCCAAAAGGAACTAACTGCTGCAGCATTCACACTCCCGATTCACCTGGGACTTCAGTTCATTGTATCCTCATTTAAAGGGGAACTCAGCTTGAGTAAAAAAAATAATAATAATTTTATATATATATATATATATATATATATATATATATATATATATATATATATATATATATATATATATATATATATATACTCCTTCAGTTTGCAGCTGCTGTAACTTCCTGATGCTGATAAAAAAAAAAAAGAGTACAGTTAATGTGGACCTGAACTCTACACAGGACAGAGGGAAAACATAGAGAAATGCACCCCTGTGTGTGTTTAGAGAGTTTAGCCTGTCTAATCCCCCCTCATCCTAGACTAATCACCAGTGTAATATGGTCTCTCAGCTGTGTCAGCTGGCTGCCTTAGCAGAGCAGCTAATTTGTAAACACAAGATGTTAACTCTATGTCTGCTTCCATGAAAGAAGGAAGTAGGCACACTACAGATTTATTGCAGGATTTGTATCAGCGGTGACAAAGAAATGTTTTTCTTGAAAGGTTATTACGCTGTTGCTTATTTTTTAGAGCAGAAAGGAAGTTCTGAGTTCAGTTTTAGCCTTGGCTACATAACTTTCCACAAATCTCATAATTTGTTTGTGTCATGGGTTCACTGCTGGCCAGTAAGTCTGCAGAAAGCAGGAGGTGGAATTGAAAAAAACAAACAAACAAAAAAAAAAACCCATCCATCAAAGACCAGGCAGTTGCAGTGCAATACATGAGCAACTTCAGAGCAACAAAAGTATATCTCTGTTAAACTAAGGGCACATTTATACTTAATGCGTTTTAATGCATTGCTATGCATTGCGTTTTAATGCGTTTTTTTTCTCCATAGCAGTGCATTGTGAAAAAGCTTCAGTTTTTAGGCATAAGTGTGAAAGAGGCCATAGGGAAACATGGATATTACCTTGCACATCATTGGTCATTTCAGTTACAAGTGACAGCAACTGATATAGTGTAAAAGAACCCTTAGGCTGCTTCCCCACCAAAACAGTACAGAAAGGCCTGGGGTGTGTGGCCTTTATTACATTTTAAAGGGTGTGGTTTATGTTTTATTAATGTAAGTGCGAGGCCAACTCGGGTCAAGCGAGACCAACTAGGGTCCTCCTAGATGTTAAATACTATTCCCCCTTTCGAGTTGTTGCAACTCGGAGGGAGATGTAATTCAAAGCCCTGAATTACCCATACGCGCCCTGCACAGCATTATATTGCTGCTAAGGGGTGCCTGGTTTTGTTGCCCGACGTTGAGCTCTGTGCACCGAAACCACCTGCTTTGTGTAGATGATCCAACATCCAGTATATAAGAAATTGATTGGCATCAGAAAGGTGCCTGAGGAAACAGGTTCAGGGCTGTTTAAATAGAATGAAGTACACAATACATGAAGGCACAATAATTGATGAATAGAGATGGCCCGAACTGCATATACCTACCTGTTGTTCCCTTCAGTGCACCCACCTACCTACGTGAGCGCATGCAGTGTCACTGTGCCTGTCCGGTACCTTTCTGTGTGTGACAGGTGCACATTGTAATACCCATCACTGCATATACCTACCTGTTGTTCACAGTGCACCCACCTACCTACGTGAGTGCACGCAGTGTCACTGTGCCTGTCCGGTACCTGTCTGTGTGTGACAGATGCATATTGTAATACCCATCACTGCATATACCTACCTGTTGTTCACTTCAGTGCACCCACCTACCTACGTGAGCGCACGCAGTGTCACTGTGCCTGTCTGGTACCTGTCTGTGACAGGTGCACATTTGTAATACCCACCACTGCATATGCCTACCTGTTGTTCAGTGCACCCACCTACCTATGTGAGCGCGCGCATTGTTAATACCACCAGTCACTGTACCTGTTCATGGTACGTGTGTGTGACAGGCGCACATTTTAATACCCATCACTGCATATACCTGTTGTGTTCAGTGCACCCACCTACCTACGTAAGTGCACGCCGTGTGATATACCACTCCATGCATACCTGTTAACTGCACCTGTGTGACTGCACATTGTATTAGTCAAGTCAGTGCATACCTTTCACTTCATCCCCCCCAATATGGACAAAATGGACAAAACAGGTAGAGGCCGAGGTAGAGGCAGACCCAGAAGCAGGCCACCTGGCAGGTCTGTGCGAGGTCATGTTGAGGTGATTTTGTGTGGCCCTGGACCAAAGTACAGTGCTCAGAAGAAGGCACGTCCAATCAACTCCCAAGATTGTCAGGACGTGGTTGACTATTTAACACAGAACACCTCATCTTCCATAGCCACCAGCGCTACTACAAGCACCACATCCGCTGCATTTGACACTTCACAGGAGTTATTTGGTGGGGAAATCACTGATGCACAGCCATTATTGTTAAAACAAGATGAAGGCGCTAAGCAAGTTACACCACCTCATATGTCTGAGTTAGGCGGTGACACTATGGACGTAACGTGTGAGGATGATGATGATGAAGTACCTGCTGTTGGTGCAGTTTTGGAGGTGTCTGAGGCAAGCAAAGCTTGGCAGGATGATTATGATGATGATGATGATACGGATGCCACGTGGGTTCCCAATAGAGGAGATGAACAGGGGGACAGTTCAGAGGGGGAGTCAGAGAGGAGTAGGAGGAGACAGCTGGTGGTAGTGTCCGCCGGCGCCATGTATCACCACCTAGGGACAGCCAGGCAACATGCCCTTCAAGGTCAGCTGCTGATGCCACCATAGTGCCATCACCCCAGGGGGGGCTCAGCGATTTGGAAATTTTTTAATGTGTCTGCCAAAGATCAGAGCAATGCCATCTGTTCTCTCTGCCTCCAAAAATTGAGCCTTGGAAAGGCCAACACCCATGTAGGGACAACTGCCTTACGAAGGCACATGCAGAAAAGGCACAAACTGCAATGGGAAGACCACCTGAGCAAAAGCAGCACACAAAAGCAAAGCCACCCTCCTTCTCCTCTTCCTCCTTCAGATGCAGCATCTTCAGCCGCTTTCTCCCTTGCACCTTCACAGCCACCCTCCTCCACTTCGCCTCTTCCCTCGAGCGGTTTCTGCTCCTCTGCCCACAGCAGCCAGCTGTTACCATATCAGCTGGTGGACTCTGAGGCCTTCGGTAAATTTGTGGCCATTGGGACACTGCAGTGGAAGATACCAGGCCGCAACTATTTCTCTAAAAAGGCGATACTCAACCTGGCTGTGAATCAGTGAATTCCCCACAAATTAACTCCTGCGAAGTGTCAAATGCAGCGGCTGTGGTGCTTGTAGTAGCGCTGGTGGCTGCGGAAGATGAGGTGTTCTGTGTTAAATAGTCAACCACGTTCTGACAATCTTGGGAGTTGATGGGATGTGCCTTCTTCTGAGCACTGTACTGGGCCAGGGCCGCACGAAATCACATCAACACGATCTCGCACAGACCTGCAGGATGACCTTCCTCTGGGTCGGCCTCTACCTCTGCCTCTACCTGTTTTGTCAGTTTTCTCCATATCGGGGGGGGGGGGGGGGGATGAAGTGAAATGTATACACTGACTTGACTAATGCAATGTGCAGTCACACAGGTGCAGTTAACAGGTATGCACAGAGTGGTATATCACACTGCAAGCGCTCACGTAGGTTGGTGGGTGCACAGTGAACAACAGGTAGGAATATGCAGTGGGTTTTACAATGTGCACCTGTCACACATAGACATGTATCGGACAGGCACAGTGATACTGCGTGCGCTCACGTAGAAGGGTGGGTGCACAGTGAACAACAGGTAGGTATATGCAGTGGGTATTACACTGTGCACCTGTCACACACAGACAGGTACCGGACAGGCACAGTGACACTGCGTGCGCTCACGTAGGTGGGTGGGTGCACAGTGAACAACAGGTAGGTGTATGCAGTGGGTATTACAATGTGCACCTGTCACACACAGACAGGTACCGGACAGGCACAGTGACACTGCATGCGCTCACATAGGTGGGTGGGTGAACAGTGAACAACAGGTAGGTATATGGAATGGGTATTACAATGTGCACCTGTCACACACAGACAGGTACCGGACAGGCACAGTGACACTGCATGCGCTCACGTAGGTGAGTGGGTGCACTGAAGTGAACAACAGGTAGGTATATGCAGTGGGTATTACACTGTGCACCTGTCACACACAGACAGGTACCGGACAGGCACAGTGACACTGCGTGCGCTCACGTAGGTGGGTGGGTGCGCAGTGAACAACAGGTAGGTATATGCAGTGGGTATTACAATGTGCACCTGTCACACACAGACAGGTACCGGACTTTGAGCTGTTGAGGGGTGCTTTTTTAGCAATAACAATCAGCAAGGAGCAAGCTAACAAGCCTACAAGAGCCTAACTAATCTTTCCCTATGAGAGTCTGCAGCAGCTTTCCCTTCTCTAATTGCTGCAGGCACATGAGTGAGTGAAAAGTCTGACACTGCCTGCCTGCCTTTTATAAGGGGGGGGAGGGCCTCCAGGAGGGAGTGTAGCCTGATTGGCTACAATGTGCCTGCTGACTTTGATGTAAAGGGTCAAAATTGACCCTCATGATGCACTATGGGGTGAATCAAAAAATTTGCGGTTCTCCGCGATCGCGAACCCCGGAATTTCTCCGGGAACCGTTTGCCGGCGAACCGTTCGGGCCATCTCTACACCTGACCACGGATGCCTGGTCTGCCAAGCACGGTCAGGGCAGGAACATTACTTACACAGCCCATTGGGTCAACCTGGTGACCGCTGACAAGCAGGTAGTATTGTGCAGCGGACCAACTTGTGACACCTCCACGGTTTGCAGGCAGGCCTCCTGCCACCTCTTCTCCTCCTGCTACATCCTCTTCGCCAGGGGCGCCTCTAGCCATTTTGTCACTCCAGGCGAGAAAACCTGTGGCGCCCCCTCCCCCCCACGGTGCCGCCCCCGCCTCTTGGCCCCTGCCATGAGAATAATCGTAATGCGGAAGCGTTTCACCAGAAAATACATGTACTGCGGCAGAATTTCACCAGAAAACTATCGTAATGTGTCAGACAGAGTTTCACCAGAAAATAAACCTATTGCGGCAGCATTTCAACAGAAAATAGTTGTAATGTGGCAGCGTTTCACCAGAAAATAAACATAATGCGGTAGCATTTCACCAGAAAATAATCGTAATGCAACACTATTTCACCAGAGAATAAACGTAATGCGACAGCGCTTCACATAAAATAATCGTAATGCGGCAAAGTTTCACCAGAAAATACACGTATTGTGGCAGTGTTTCACCAGAAAATAATCATAATGCGACAGCTTTTCACCAGAAAATACACGTATTGCAGAAGCATTTCACCAGAAAGTAAATGTATTGCGGCAGCGTTTCACAAGAAAAGAATCATAATGTGGCATCGTTTCACAAAAAAATACATGTATTATGGCAGTGTTTCACAAAAAAATAATCGTAATGTGGCAGTGTTTCACCAGAAAATACACACTGTACATACATGCACGCACACTGTACATACATGCATACACAGATACTGTACATACACTCATGCACACACACTGTACATACATGCATGTGCACACTGTACAAACACACACACTATACATACATGCACACACTGTACACACACTGTACATACACACATGCAGACACTGTACACACACACTATGCATACATGCATGCACACACTGTACACACATACTGTACATACACACTATACATGCATGCACACACTGTACACACACACACTATACATGCATGCACACACACACACACACACACATACTGTACATATACACTATACATGCATGCATGCATACACACACTATACATACATGTATGCACGCACACACTGTACACACACTATACATACATGTATGCACGCTGTACACACACACACTATACATACATGCATTCACATGCAAAAACACACACACACACACACACACACACACACACACACACACACACACACACACACACACACTGTACACACATACTGTACATACACACTATACATACATGCATGCACACACTGTATACACACTACATACATGCATGCACACACTGTATACACACACACTACATACATGCATGCACACACTGTATACACACACACACACCACATACATGCATGCACACACTGTACACACACACACACACATACATACTGTACACACACACATACATACTGTACACCCCCCCTCCCCTTCACCAGAGCCTTGATGACAAGTCCATATAGCTGCCTGTCACACTCTCTTCCGTGGAGCTGGAGCTGCACCACAAGACAAGAGGGGGAGGGTGGATCTGTGCTGTGAAGCTACTTCCTGTAGCTGCTGTAAGCTTGCACCCCGCTGTGAATCTCCTGGCTTTCCTTGCTTAAGTTGCTTTGGTGGCTACAGTCTGGTGCTGCAACTAGTGAATGTAGGCTGACTCCAGGTGTAGGATATTACGTCGGAACACCGGCATTAGAATGGCCTGCACTTCAAAAGGAGGGAGGCGGAGCAGTTGATAATTGATGTTAATTGCCTTGTGTAGCTCTGCTCCCCCTCCGCTCTTACTAGAGCAGTTTCCTCATCCCAGGGATCTTTGCGGCCAAGCCAAGTACTGTGTATATGGGGGAAAGAAATGCACACACAGCTTCCCGATACCAACGCTCTCTGGGACGCATAATCTGTCGGCGGGGAGCCGCCCCCCTCCCCCCACAGCGCTCCAGGCCTCTGCCTTGTCGGCCTGGTGGACCAGGCGCCCCTGCTCTTCGCTGTCGTCATCCTCCTCCTCCTGGGCTGAGTGGCAGTTCAACTCTACTGGTGCTGCCATCTCCTTTCCAGCTACACAGCCCCAACTCCCCAGGGCCTTTGCTGCATGCCATGTACGACGGTGTCACGCCATCTTAGACATGTCTTGCCTCAAAGAGGAGAGTCACAATGGAGCAGCTCTCCTAGCTGCTCTTAACAAACAGGTGGATCAGTGGCTGACCGCACACCAGCTGGAGATCGGCAACGTGGTGTGTGACAATGGAAGCAATCTCATTTCCGCTTTGAATTTGAGAAAGCTAACACATGTACTCTGCATGGCACATGTGCTGAATCTAGTCATTCAAAGATTTGTGTCAAAGTACCCAGGCTTAGAGGACGTCCTGAAGCAGAACAGGAAGGTGTGTGGGCATTTCAGGCGGTCTTACACGGCCATGGCACACTTCGCCGATATTCAGCAGAGAAACAAGTTGCCAGTGAGACGCCTGATTTGCGATAGCCCGACTCCCAACTCACTGGAATTCGACCCTCCCTATGTTCTTTTGCCTTGTAGAACAGGAGAAAGCCGTCACAGTACCTCTACAACTACAGTAGAAGGATACACTCTGGGGAGATGGGGAGGTTCTCGCCCAACAACTGGACACTCATGCGAAATGCATGCAGACTCATGCGGCCGTTTGAGGAGGTGACCAACCTGGTGAGTCGCAGTGAAGGCACCATCAGCGACTTGATCCCGTACGCTTACTTCCTGGAGCGTGCCATGCGTAGAGTGGTGGATCAAGCTGTGGAGGAGCGTGAACAGGAACAGTTACAGGAGGAAGCGTTGTGGGATCAATTCTCATCAGAACCAGATGTTTCCTCAACACCTGCGGCAGCACAGAGGGGGAGGAGGAGGAAGAGTCGTGTGGGGAAGAGGAGTCAGACTCGGATGATGAGGAAGGTGTTTCTTTGGAGGAGGATGAGGAAGAGGCGGTGGCAGAAGAACAACTGCAGCAGGCGTCGCAGGGGGCTTGTGCTGCTCGATGTTCCCGTGGTATTGTTCGTGGCTGGGGGGAGGAGGAGGACTTACCTGACATCACTGAGGAAGAGCAAGAGGAGATGGATAGTAAGTCTGCATCCAACTTTGTGCAGATGGCGTCTTTCATGCTGTCCAGCCTGTGGAGGGACCCCCGTATAAAAAAAACTCAAGGGGAATGAGCTGTACTGGGTGGCCACGCTACTAGACCCTCGGTATAGGCACAAAGTGGCAGACATGTTACCAACTCACCAGAAGGCGGAAAGGATGCAGCACATGCAGCACATGCAGAACAAGCTAGCAACTATGCTTTACAATGCGTTTAAGGGTGATGTCACAGCACAACGGAATAAATGTACCACTGTCAGTAATCCTCCTCCCATGTCCACTCAGGCAAGGACAGGAGGCTCCAGTGATCTCATGGTGATGTAGGACATGCAGCATTCTTTAGTCAAAAGCCTTGCCTTAGCCCTTCCGGATCGACCCTCCACCAACACCTGGACCGGCAGGTAGCCGACTACCTGGCCTTAAGTGTGGATGTAGACACTGTGAGCAGCGATGAACCCTTGGACTACTGGGTGTGCAGACTTGACTGGTGGCCAGAGCTGTCCCAATTTGCCATCCAAATTCTGTCTTACCCTGCCTCAAGCGTCCTGTCAGAAAAAACCTTCAGCGCAGCTGGAGGCATTGTCACTGAGAAGAGAAGTCGCCTAAGTCACAAAAGTGTTCAGTACCTCACCTTTATCAAAATGAATGAGGCATGGATCCCGGAGGGCTACTGCCCACCCGAAGACTAAGTCAGTCCCCACACACAGCATCTCTGCCTGCCCCAAGACTAAGTCGCTCCCCACACAGCACCTCTGCCCGCAGGTCGCTTGACTGCCTTCTCCGCCACCACCAACAGGATCCAGGACTCTAGGTGGATTCCTGAATTTTTAAGGCCGCTACTAGCAGCGGCCGCTATATTAATTTCTTCTGGTGCGTGTACATGCTTGCCTAATTTTTCTGGCTGCACTGCGGCTGCAACAACAAAACAAAAGGCATGTACATGTGCCAATTCCCCTTCATGATCATTACCTTGCCGCATTGAAGGGTCTTGCGTATCACAATGAAGCAATGACCGACGGCTATATGAGTGTCTCGGGGGGGCACACCCAAAGTAATAAGGTCGTTGCTTCATTGTGGACAGACCAAATTTGATCAGCTGGACAGTCACTGTTGTTCTATCATCGAGCTACCACAGCCCGGCGACCATATGGGCTTGAAAACCGCCACGGCCTGCACTCTCGCCATGGTGCGCAGCGCACCAGTCCAGCACGGCCGTCACTACACAAACAGCTGTGTGCGGTGCGTTACACAGTGAGTTTGGTGTGTCAGTGTGAAGCAGTACTCTAATTACACTCCCTGATCGATGTATACACATGCAAGATGTTTTAAAGCACCTTAGACCTGCAATTTAGCATTGAATGTGATTTCTGCCCTTAAAGTGGACCCAAATTAAAAATACAAGATTTCAGAAATAAAATCTATTTTCTAAATTATAATAATAAATAGCGGCCTTTTTTCAGCTTCATGATGACAAATATAAAATATTTTACATTTATTGGAGGAACCCCTCCCTTCCTTTCAAATTGCCGGGATTTTTCCGGCAAACTGGTGGAGTAGACTGGTGTCCAGCAATGGAGGATTTGCTAATGGCTGCCCCCAGTATAACCCTAGCTATGAAAAGAGAAAGGTGAAAAGCATGCACTGAAATGCTCATAGGTTTGAAGGAGTGTTTATTTATCTTTGTATGTGTCAGAGTGGTGCAACTAAATATTTTAAATTAAAAAAATGTTTGGTGCGGGTCCGCTTTAAAACGCTGCTTTGCATCCAATCCAGATTTTTCCCCTCGACTTTTGGCATGTATCCCACTTTCGCCATGCCCCCCTCCAGGTATTAGACCCCTTGAAACATCTTTTCCATTACTTTTGTGGCCAGCATAATTTTTTCTAGTTTTCAACGTTCGCCTCCCCATTGAAGTCTATTGCGGTTTGCGAAAGTTCGCACAAAGCGAACTTTTGCGGAAGTTCGCAAACCCGGTTAGCGATCCTGAAATCGGGCCATCTCTATTGATGAACTCTGTTACCTGGTGTGCTATAATGAGACTACAAAAATGGAGGCAAATGGAATGGGCATAAGAGCAGGGCCAGATATCTGCAAAGGCCACAAAGGCCTGGGTCTTGGGCAGCTGCAGACCAAGGGGCACCTTAACATAAAACGGGAGTTGCTACATATGAAAGAGGAGGCTGAAAATGGGGAGCAACAAATGAAAAGGGGAGACTGATGCTCAAGGGGGAAGCAGGAGATTTGGGCGCATGAGACAAGTGGACAAAAAGGGTGCCCCATTCACTCCCATTATAAATATCGTTTAATGGGCGCCGAACAGGGAAAAAAAGGCGCCGGAGATTATTAACGTTTTACAAATGGCGCCCGGAGATTTTTAATGTTTTATAACTATGCTTGTGATGATTTAACTTTACAAAATGAGCCCGTGACGAATAATGTTTATAAAGATACTAAACATATTTATCCTGTTTAATTAAAACATTATTTCACATTTTAACCCTTACTGTTTGTAAAACATTATTATTCACAAAAT
Source organism: Hyperolius riggenbachi (assembly GCF_040937935.1). Taxonomy (NCBI): domain Eukaryota; kingdom Metazoa; phylum Chordata; class Amphibia; order Anura; family Hyperoliidae; genus Hyperolius; species Hyperolius riggenbachi. The sequence continues at coordinate 219,474,049 of NC_090653.1, forward strand.
AAAGCGATCAGTACGTAACGTAAATTGTAATATATTTTTTACAATCACTATTTGTAAAACATTTCTAAAACATTATTATCCACCCCAAAAAATTATTTACATTTTTTTTATTTAAATTTTTTATTTATTAATGTTTGTAAAACATTATTATCCATAGGGGGTCTTAGGTTTAGCCACCACCAGGGGGGTCTTAGGTTTAGGCACCACCAGGGGGGTCTTAGGTTTAGGCACCACCAGGGGGGTCTTAAGTTTAGGCACCACCAGGGGGTCTAGGGGTTAGGGATAGGTACAGGGAGGGCTTTGGGGTGGTTAGTTTTAGGCACCACCAGGGGGGTCTTAGGTTTAGGCACCACCAGGGGGTCTTAGGTTTAGGAACCCCCAGGGGGTCTAGGGGTTAGGGATAGGTATAGGGAGTGCTTTGGGGTGGTTAGTTTTAGGCACCACCAGGGGGTCTTAGGTTTAGGCACCACCAGGGGGGTCTTAGGTTTAGGCACCACCAGGGGAGTCTTAGATTTAGGCACCACCAGGGGGTCTAGGGGTTAGGGATAGGTACAGGGAGGGTTCTGTGTGAGAGTAGGGTTAGGTATAGTTTTAGTACAATTTTAATAATACTAATCAACAGTTATTATGAATGTACTTATATTAATATCATTGTTATAAACAATATTTTAACACTTTATTATAATAATTAATGATAAATCAAGATTATTCATAACAATATATAATTATAATGTTTAAACAAATATTACTGTTTTTTTAACAAACGTAATTATAAGTTTCAGTTTAGAAACAGGGAAGATTAACGTTTTAAGAATTGCCGATTTCATACACATTATTTAATGATTTATAAATTCTTAAAACGCTATTTATAAACGAAATTCTACACAATATTTTTATAAACGATAATACTGCTTATCGTTTACACCATGCGCCCTTTTTTCCCGACGCCCTTTTTTGATGTACGCGCTCAAGGGAGCTGTTTATGAATGAGAGGAGCAGCATACATGGATTTACACATGGAAGAGGGGCAGCACATGTAATGGGAGGAGTGCTTCTGCACATAAAGGGGGACCCGCAACATACCAATACTTGGCCTAGGGGCACAAAAAAGTATAAATCCGGCCTTGCATAAAAGGGGCACCATAATAGAAGGGATGGAGTGGAAAGGCGTGGGGGATATTACAATTAAAATATTGTTAAGCCATCTAAATACACACATTTTTAAGACTATACCCCTAAGAGATAAAATAACAATGTGACCCCCGTATTAACCTGTTCCTCCACATCTTTACCATTAGCATTTAAATCCTATAGCTACAGTACAAGGAGAAAAAAGTACGCAAAGCAGAAAAATATATACTTTTGTTTTAAACTCTTACACGTAAATAGTAGAGCGTAATGCATTGCATGTAATGTATTGCTTTCTGCTCTACTCATCATGCGGTAAGAGTTTATTAGAGATGGCCCGAACGGTTCGCATGCAAACGCGAACTCGCAAACTTCGGTGGTTCGCGTTTGCGGTGAACCGCGAACTATATGTGAGTTCGACCCGCCCCTTATACTACATCATTAGGCTCAACTTTGACCTTCTACATCACAGTCAGCAGACACATGGTAGCCGATCAGGCTACACTCCCTCCTGGAGCCCCCCCCCTCCCCCTTGTAAAAGGCAGGCAGCGTCGGCCATTTCCCTCACTCGTGTGGGTGCAGTAATTAGAGAAGGGAGAGCTGCTGCAGAGAGAGCTATAGGGAAAGCTTAGTTAGGCTCTTGTTAGGCTTGTTAACTTGCTCCTTGCTGATACTTATTGCTAAAAAGCACCCCTCAACAGCTCTTTTGAGAGCTAAAGTTGTTTTTGTGTCCCAGTGACACTTGCATATATAGCCCTGTCAGTCAGTCAGTCACAGCTGGCCCTTGGCTCCTTGCTAATTCCTACTGTGCCACTGCCAGGCCCAGCACATTCAGTACCTACCTTTTCACTGCACATGTGTGACAGGCAGCTGCACATTTGTAATACCAATCACTGCATACCTGTTCATGTTTACTGCAGCTGCGTGACAGAAGCACGCAGTGTTATATACCAGTCACTGCACCTGTTCATGGTACCTGTGTGTGTGTGACAGCTGCACATTTGTAATACCAATCACTGCATACCTGTTCATGTTTACTGCAGCTGCGTGACAGAAGCATGCAGTGTTATATACCAGTCACTGCACCTGCACATTTGTAATACCAATCACTGCATACCTGTTCATGTTTACTGCAGCTGCGTGACAGAAGTACCTGTGTGTGTGACAGCTGCACATTGTATTGATACTAGTCACTGCATACCTGTTCACTGCACCTGTGTGACTGCACATTGTATTAGTCAAGTCAGTGCATACCTTTCACTTCACCCCCCCCCCCCCCCCCAATATGGGCAAAACAGGCAGAGGCAGGCCACCCAGCAGGTCTGTTCGAGGTCGTGCTGATGTGATTTTGTGTGGCCCTGGACCAAAGTACAGTGTTCAGAAGGCTTGTGCCATCAACCCCCAAGATTGTCAGGACGTAGTTGACTATTTAACACAGAACACCTCATCTTCCTCAGCTTCCGCATGGAACCGTGACATATCTTCCTCCTCCTGCTCTGATTCTGGCGCACCACTTAACACTCAGTCGACCGCCACCACCCCCAAAGCGCCATCACCCCAGGGCTCAGTGGTGTGGACATTTTTTTGCGTGTCTGCCTCAGATGAGAGCAATGCCATCTGTACTCTCTGCCACCAAAAATTGAGCTGTGGAAAGACCAAAACCCGCATAGGGACAACTTCCTTACGAAGGCACATAATGACAAAGCACAAACTGCAATGGGATGACCACCTGAGGAAAGGCAGCACACAAAAGCAAAGCCACACACCGCAGTGGAAGATACCAGGCCGCAATTATTTCTCAGAAAAGGTGATACCCAAACTGTACCGTGATGTTGAAAGGCAAGTGGTGTCATCTGTGGCACACAGCATTGGGTCAAGGGTCCATCTGACCACGTGGTCTGCAAAGCACGGTCAGGCCTGCCCAAAGACTAAGTCAGTCCCCACACACAGCATCTCTGCCTGCACACCGTGCGACTGCCTGCCCCAAGACTAAGTCGGTCCCCAGTCCCCACATAGCAGCATCTCTGCCTGCAGGCCGCTTGACTGCCTTCTCCGCCACCGCCAACAGGGTCCAGGACTCCAGGTGGATTCCTGAATTTTTAAGGCTGCTGCTAGCAGCGGCTGCTATAATAATTTTTTCTGGTGCGTGTACATGCCTGCCTAACTTTTCTGGCTGCACTGCAGCTGCAACAACAAAACAAAAGGCATATACATTTGTCAATTCCCATTCATGATCGTTACGTAGCCTCGGTGAAGGAGACATGTTTTTTAGAGGAGAAATAGCATTCATGATAGTAAAGTCACATAGTACACAACCTTTACCAACAGGAATCTTCCTTTCTCGCCTTCTTTTATTCCCATCTCCTATCTAACAGGACTCCTTGTTCCTCAAACTCACTAAATCCCTGCAAGAATCAATTGATGAAATCAAGTTGGGGCATGAGACCAACATCCAAATAGCATCTTGAATAGGCCCTCACCTAGAGTACTTTTTAGGATTTAATATGACCTTTGCACCACTCACTCCGATTGCTACCTATTGGTGTTAGTGATTGGGGCTTTTACTGCCACTGCCAGCATCTCCCATTGTGCTCTTTAGTAGGGGCAGGAGACTGTGGGCTGTAGTGAGAAGTCATCTTTGACAAATAAACTTCCTAGTATTTTTCCATATGGAAGAGAGGTATGGCCCAATGATAGATTCCATCAGGACCACCTGATTCCAGGAACCAGGCAGTCTGATTGGATGGAGGGAGAGTTTCTTGATTGCTGAAATAGAGATCCTTTATAAATTAGTACAGGGGTGGATTTGGGGGTTGGGTGCCTCTTCCAGGTAGGAGGGAAGGAGAGAAATGTAAAAATTATTTATGGAAAAGTTGTTGAGCCAACTGAAGCTTTTAGGAACTTTTTTTCCCATGTAAAGTGGGCTCCAGGTACGGTTTACTGGTAATGGGTGAGTATATGACATACCCAGGACTATATGGTGCCATCTGGTTGCTTGTTCTAGTGATCCTATTTATTTTTAGGCCAATTAAATCTACACATTTTGAACTGGCCCTTATTTAATTCACATTTTCTCCTTCGTTTTCACCTTGGAGATATTTTTTATTATATATTTTATAGATAATACATTTTATCATCCTGATTTAAAACTTCTTGATTTTATAATATAAGTTATATATTATATATAACTTTTTCAGTAATAGGCAATTAATAAAGTACAAAAAAGGTGGAAAAGTACTATTAAAATTGTTCTGAGTATATTTTTCTTGCTTGCTGGTGGCTTAAAAGGCATTTTTTATTTCTAAGGTGTGAAAAATATCACAAAGGAGAAAACTTAAAAAAAAGTGAATTAAATAAGGGCCATTTTAAGTCGCACAGAAATGTATAAAGGACAAATGAGACCCAAAAAATGCTAGTCCAGCATGTGTAATTTAAAAGATCATTTCAGTATAACTGAAGCAGGAGGTGACCAAAAATTTTTTAGAGGACAAGAGGAAAAAAATAAAAAGTTAAACAAGGGAGAACATGAGCCTGCATGACCGAGGTAACAAATGTTTTATGCTATTAAGTCTAGACAGAGGATGCAAAAACAAGTAATCTAGCATAGTTACTGGAGGAGGGAGAGACAGCCATATATCAGCGCTCAACTCCTAAAACACCATCAAACGCAAAAAGCTTTGTGCTAATGCTCTTGGAGATCTTCGTTTTCAGATTTTCCGAGCCAAAACACATCATGTTTTATTGTGGAAAACATAAAATGTCTTTAATAGGAATTAAAGATGCCCCCTCAATTCACTTACACATGTCAGTTCTGGAAACGTTTTTCACAGATGGCTGTGGAAGACATAGAATAGCGTTAAAAGGATCAATTACAAAAGTCAGACTTGCTTGAAAAATGATGGACAACTTCGTGACAATGTCCCATTTTGCACCAAGTTAAGTAAATCAGTACTGCATTGCTGACAATATTTTTCATCATTTGTATCATTTCAGTGCCTACAGTTATACACAGCTACTTGTTACTAACGTGTAGTCTTAGAACAAGGTAAGCTGGAGCTAGAATGGTTCCTATACTTTCATTTTATCAGTCCCTTTGTGTCATAAGATTTTTCTGAGCAGCTGGCTAGGACAGCAGGGTAAGGACAAGTAAGGAAAAACTCATAATGTTATTATGAATTCTCCAATTTGCCTATCCTCAGGAAATTTGTGGAAAAACCCACCCAAAGAGTAGAATTGTTAGTAACATTTTGGATAAAGCTTTTCAAGTCAAAATAGATTTTTTTTTTCTAAAAATTAAAGTTATAAAACCAGATAGCGCCATGTTTTCTCAAACTGGACTATCCAGAAGCTTTCCCCTTCATAGGTAAGTATATAACTTTTTCTTTCCTGCTGCCTTGAGTTCACTTTAAAGGGTACCTGAACCTGAGAAACACAAGTGATATAGTTTTTGTGCTCTCTCCTGGCCTTATTTTCAAACTCCATCTCAGTCGATTAGAAGCACCTTTGGCAGTGGACAAGCACATATGCACTGGGCATTTGCGAGTTTCCAAACCACGCGTGCTTTGTAGGGCTCCTAGACCATGTTTATTTCTCTTAAAAAAACACTGTTATATTAACCTGAAGAAGCAGGTAAGAGTTGTAAAATGTGTCGTCATTTGTGTCCAATAAATATATTTTCAGAATCCCATTCCTCACCTGAGGGGTGACCACTTTCCATTTCAAATAGCTTACAATAGCCATATACACCTTGGGGTGCCTCGTCCCACCTATTATAGTTTCTAGTTAGGAGCCGTACTCTGTGCTTTTATCCAGTGTTTTTTTGATTGGAGAGTGACCGACTGACCACTTTGTAGAGAAGAATCCAGAACTATCTGCGTGGAGATGGTATTCTTTGCAGGCTTTTGATTGTGGTTGTCCTTTACAACCCACCTTAGTAAAAAGTTACATTCTTGCTGTTCCTTATTCCAGTATCCATTAATGCTACACTATTCTGGCTCTCCTGATTTTCTTTTTGTTTTTTTATTTTCTGTTCTGGTGTTCATCTGCAGAGACCCTCACTGGACATATCAACTACTACATTTGCAAGGATCATATACTTTCATAGAATAGATCATTTAAGGTCACTTCCTAGAACTTCTTGCAAAACATCCTATAAGAAAAAGCTTGGAGCCAGAGGATGTCAGGCTCTGCCATGGTGCCAGGAGTCTTACTTCCAGTAATTTCCCTCTGGTGCTCATGTACTAGCCCTTAGGCAGGTAAGGTTGAGCTCTCAGTATCGGAACAGATCTGAGTTACGATTTTCACATTGGAATTTGGCAGTTCCGAAAATACCAGGTTTCCGAGTACCATGCTCTGTTTTTCCATTGAAGTCAATAGCGTTGGGTTCCGTTGTTTATAGCAAAGCCCCTTTACATACTATCCTCACCAAATTTGCTAAGTATTTTAGGGAGATCAGTAGAAGTTGCCCTGGACCCCTGATCCATGTGGGAAATCACTCGTTTTGACACTCTAATGTGGGGGGATTCCTCAACAACCATTGTGGGACATTCTTAGAGGATACTGACATTGAAACACTTCTGATGAAACTGTTGTGAATTATCTAAAGGTAAGTATTTATGTTTAATTTAGAAGGACTTTTTTGTGGTCATGTTTTTTTTTTCCAACTCTCTGTGGAAATGGATAAGTGCTACGTCAGTACCCCTATACTCATTTCATCTGGGGAGGGTGCGGGCATCGGGCATTTAAACCCCCAGATGTCCCCATGACCGCCCCCAAGTGTTGATGGCCCCCACCTCCTCCTGGGCTTCGGAGGTGGGGAAGAGCCCCTTGTCCATGGACTGGACAAGGGCTCTGGGGTAGAGGGGGAGCCCCCCATACCATGGACCATACAGGCTGGTAGTGTTCAGAGTCCCACACAGACCCTTCCTCCGCATTCTGGCTATCTCAGTCTGCATGGGGGGAGGACCCCACACTGTCCATTTTCATGAATTGTATACAATGTATATTCAGAGCTCGGAATGCACTATACTGTACCGCAGGAAACTGAAATTTTACTCCTTTTGCTCAGTTCATAGGAAAAACTATTTTTAAAATCTATTTTCTCAAAAACTACATGGTCTTTCACTAAAATGTGATCTGGTCTGCCTAACATATGTGGCAATTTTGCTGATGATAGCATATGTGGGGGCTTTGCTATTAACCACGGAATTCAGCACCATTGACTTCAATAGAAACTGCCTTTGAAACACGAAATTCACCAAAACACCGAATTTCGTCAAAATTGTAATTAGGCTGTTCCAATCCACCCCATAGACAGGCAAACCTGTTGCCCCACACACTGATCCTCCTTTCTGCTGCTTCTGCAATACCCACAAACATAGCCGGCCTTTGACCTGAGCGACCGGAGCGGTCGCTCAGGGCGCTGGCTTCCAAAGGGGCGCCTATAGCTGGTTACCTATACTGAGGGCACCTACACCTGATTTCCTACACTGGGGGCACCTATAGCTGGCTACCTTTACTGAGGGCACCAACACCTGGCTACCTATACTGGAGGCACCTATGCCTGGATACCTATGGGGGCGATGGAGACCTTCAACTGACTTCCTATACTGCGGGCACCTATGCTTCGCAACCTATATTGAGGGCACCTACACATGAGATCCTATACTGGGGCACCTATACCTGGCTACCTACCTATACTGAGTCTGAGGGCGTTTTTTTTTTTGGGGGGGGTGCGCACTGCGGCTATAACGCATGGTGCAAATTGTCGATGCTGTGCTATCATTCTAAATGGGAGGGATGGGGGCGGCTAACTGTCCCACTGATTGTTTTTATTAATATTCCAGAAAGGTTCTACCCTTCATTTTAAAGTATATTCAGGATAATGCACTCTTTCCATCCATTTGTGGTTATTAATAGTATTTTTTCTATTATACATATGTGATGTGTCCCGGAATTCTGAGCATTTGGCGTGATGTGTCACGACGTCAAAAAGGTTGGGAACCACTGTCCTAGGAGATATCTCAGGAGAAAAGGTGAATTGCATATGGGCCTGTGTGTGTGTGTGTGCGTGCGTACGTGCGTGTGTGTGCGTGCATGTGCGAAGAGGCTGAAGGGGGGGGGGGGGGACACAAAAATCAGGTTTTGCTTAGGGCGCTGTGAAACCTAAGGCCGGCCCTGCGGACACAAACCTTCATCAATCGCTTGCCATGACTTCCTGGGATTGAGGAAGATGATGATGTGATGACCACATCATTGATTTGTATGGAGGAATCCGCCTTTCTGCCAAAAGGCCCCTTTCATCCTGCCTGGCAGCAAATCCACACAAAAAGTGGATTCATGTTCTTGATTTATTTATATATTTTATTTTACTATTTTCAGGCAACCAATTTTCCAAGTCGTCATTGCAATTTGCAAAAGCTTTTCTTCACAATTTTTTTCTTAAACAGAGGTGTAACAAAACTTTATTGAACACTATCTGATGTTTGCACTTCAAGGAGATCCCTGTGTAAAAAAAATACAGCATGAGGTATCCCTCACAGAGCTTATTAATCTATGTAGGCTGGTATTTCCCAAGAAACCAGAGCAAACAAGTGACTGCTTCCACCTCCTGAGCAACACTTGCCCATATGGATTCTGTGCAAAAATGAGGGGTGGCAAAGCCTCCACCCTGCTTTTTGAAGCATCCATGTCCAATGTTGAAGACAAGCTGCCCCTACCAGCCAGGAACCCAAAGAGTGGGAACCCTTTTTTATGTTGAAACCGCCCTAATTTAAAAAATGAAAATCCAAGTGATTGTTGTGCCTTTGATTACAAACCAAAATTGCAGTATTTGTGCCAGAAACACTTTTTACACATGAGCAAACAGCGAGATTACCGTGTTCCAAGTTTTATCACCCTTACCTCTAGTAGTAGGCTTTAAAAATGTAGACAAACACTCTGATGTGCTGCATCCTTACAGCTTAGCCACTCATTAGCAAAGGCATCCTGGCCATTCTGAAGCTTAATCTCCTGAAGTGACTAATCACAGCATTTGTTTTTGTTTGTTTAAGTCCACCACTTAACATTTGGGTGCTGCTTATGGATTGCAAGTACAGGACGTTCTGCAATGTACTCCACATAATTTTTGAAGACCCTCATGTACAGCACTATGGCAGTTTATGTAGATAATATTTACCCTTGATTGCAACGCATTCTCCTTGAAAGGTACCAAAATGGAAGTTTTGAATTTCCCACTTTATTTCCAGCATGAGGTCACGGGCCACACCTGGGATCCCAGGGAGGGAGGTGCTAAGAGGTCAGAAGAGAAGGTTAGGGTGACAGGTATAAGTTAAGGCCAGGCATTTGTTTACCCCCACTTTTGGTGCTCAGGATGAGGTATTATTAAAATCATTTTCTAGAATCATCCATTTTCCAAATCTTTTATCTTCTTTTTCATCTGCGTTCTTCTGTTCTTCATCTGTAATAGTTTTACTTGATTACAGAGCTGATTACAGAGCTCCTTATCTGCCATCAGTACTCACTCACTGCATCCCAGCTGCCAACCAACCTGAAGTCCTGGTTGGAACCTTTGCACGTTAATATTCCAATTTCCAGTCAAGACTTGCCATTGGTGAAAGCGTCTGTAGCTATGGGAATCTTCAGTGACTAGCTCAAATAACCACAAATTAAAAGTCCCTATCAACATTTATTTGAATTTAATCACATTCCTTGTCAATATCCATGTTTAAAGGGAGCATAAGAGGAAGCTCAGCCAATGGAAACATGCCCTGAAGAAGGTAGGCGGTACCTACCGAAACGTGTTGGCTATTGGTTGAAGTGTGGTGACGTCACCCCGGACTCCGCGTGCATGCTAACCCGGAAGTCCGTGTGCGGCCCTTTGGATATCGGCAGCGTACTCCAGCAACGAGTCACCGGCCGGGACTCAGACTGCCTAAGATTGTTCAAAGCTCTGAGGCTTGGGACCTCCTCTGCCCCTTTCCAGGAGACGTGAATTGTCTGTTTGGCCATATAAGCTGCCGAGGCAGCGGAAGTTATGAACTATAACTAGCTACATTTAAACTACGGAGAAGGTTACTGTATTTACAGGATGATGCAGTAGAAGCTATGAACTATTCCTTGCTGCTATGAAATATAACTTTTTTTGCTGCAATGACATTATGGAGATATTTATTGGAGATATGAAGTCTATATTTTTATTAAAAAAAAAACTTTTTAAAAAAAAAAATATTTTATTGTACAAATGTCATTGCAAATTGCAAAACTGAACAGACATGGTACCGATAATAAATCACATATATCAGGTCATTATACAATAAGCATTTAAACACTTGTCTATATTTTAACATTTTCACCCAACCCCTCTTCCCTCCCCTCTCCCCCTTCCCACAAACCCATCTACTTCTACATATCTCATCGGGCAGTAATAACCAAACCACAGCCTCATATGTTCATCCATTTGATCCTGATATTTCAAGTTTCCCTAGGCTACCTGTTAATTGTTCTTTACAATACCAAGATGTGTATTTAAAGGGATCCATGAGTACCGCTATCTCTTCACTTGTATAGTAAAATTCCACAAATCGTCGCCAAGTAGTAAACAACTTTTTTGTTTTTTTCTCTTTATGGGCTAGTGTCAAGATTTTTTCTTTGTCAAACAGGAATTTCAACTCCTTCCTTAATTCACCCAAGGATGGGGTTGTAGGATATATCCAACGATTGAATATAACTTTCCGCGCCGCCATGAGTGTTATGTGTACCAGGTCTGTTGGCTTCATGTTTCTAGAACCCTCTTTATCTGAATCATACCAATTAAACAGCAGCATCCATGGATCCCTCCCCACATCTCGCCTGCACATCCTTTTAATTAACTTACATACCTTAGACCAAAACAACACTATCTTTGGACATTCCCACATACAATGGTATATATTAGCATTCAGGAGTTTGCATTTAGGGCATTGAGGCACATACTTTGAGACCTGGGTTCGAATCTCGGCTCTGCCTGTTCAGTAAGCCAGTAATACAGTAAGGAGCTCTTTGGGCAAGACTCCCTAACACTGCTACTGCCTACTGAGTGCGCTCTAGTGGCTGCTTCGCAAGCGCTTTGAGTCCGACAGGAGAAAGGCGCTATACAAATACTGCAATTATTATTACTTTGGGTTTGATGGTGGATTTCTGTATCTAATGTCGAACACATATTTTGCCTTATGTAGGAACAATAGATGAGATTCTCTCCATACCTCATACGTTATTAATTGTCTTATGACTTCGTTGCCCCTAGTATTTTTTTAGACGTATCTTTGTCTTGCAGAATTCGTTCCCAACTCTTAAAACTAGAATGCGCCACTTGCTTTTGACGCCATGAACATATATCTTTTATAACATAGAGAGCGACACTTCCTTGTTTCCTGGTTTTATTAATTTGTCAAATTAAGTAATTTCTAATATAGAGGTAATGTCCTTTAGCACAGAGGAACAGAAGGAGAGGATTTGCGCATGATACAAAAAATGGGTGTTAGGTATACCAAATTTTTGCCTAATTTCCGCGAAGGTAAGTAACCTTTTTTCTTTTAAATTGCATATATAACCTAGCATAGTTATCCCATGCGTTTCCCAAAGCAGAAACCCTTTATGTTGAATGGCAGGTGGAAATTCGGGGTTACCCCATAGAGACATATATTTTGATAGTTGAAAGGGTAGTTTCAGCATTTTCCTAACTTCCCTCCAAGCTAAAATTGTATCTCGAAGTACCACATTATGCTTAATCCACTTTGGGAGGTTTCTATATTTAGTGTGTTTTATGCCCTTCAGCGTCCAGGGTTCCACCATTTCCATTTCTATATCAATGCTTGAAAATGTATTAGTTTCATCTATCCAGTCTTTTACATGTCAAATAAGGCATGCCAAATTGTATGTTCTAACATTTGGGACATTTAACCCTCCCAATGTTTTAGGTAAATGTAATTTATGCAATGCAATCCTGTGTCTTTTCCCCCTCCACATAAAGTCTGTGAAGGCCTTCTGTATCCTCTGTAAATCTTTATGCTTAATTAACATAGGGATATTTTGCATACTGTAGGGTATAACATTTTTCCAAAAGATACCATTTTAAGTAAGCTAGCCCTTCCAGTTAGGTTCAAAGGAAGATCTTTCCATGTCTGGATTTGCTTAATTATCTTATCGATTAAACTAGAGAAATTCAGATCACACATTTCCTGTGGGGTCCTAGCCAGGAGTATCCCTAAATATTTTATCTTACTACCTGCTATTTTAATAGGTTGGGATTCCGCCCATCTGCTATCTGCCTGCTTAGACAGAAAGAATAATTCAGATTTATCTTTATTCACCTTAAATCCAGTGAATTCCTCTACATCATCAAAAAATTTCATTATTGTTCCCATTTGTTCTTGTGGCTTATCTAAAAATAGGAGGAGATCATCTGCAAACAATGCTTGTTTTATTTCTGATCGTTCTAATCTTATCCCTCTAATTAATATATCCAACCCTCTTGATATGGGTTCCATTGCTAAATTAAAAAGCAAGGGTGACAATGGGCAACCCTGTCTAGTACCCGAAGCTAACGGAAACCCTTGAGATATAAAACCTGGCAGTTGTATCTTAGCACTTGGGTTAGTATACATTGTCTTTATATATTGTAAACCCCTGTAAAGCCTAAAGGTGCTCATTGGACTTTGGGCCCCTTTGCGCAGTTAGGCTGCAAAAAAGTGCCACACATGTGGTATTGCCGTACTCAGGAGAAGTAGTATAATGTGTTTTGGGGTGTATTTTTACACATACCCATGCTGAGTGGGAGAAATCTCTCTGTAAATACAATTGTGTGTAAAAAAAAATCAAACAATTGTCATTTACAGAGATATTTCTCCCACCCAGCATGGGTATGTGTAAAAATACACCCCAAAACACATTATACTACTTCTCTTGAGTACGGCGGTACCACATGTGTGGCACTTTTTTACACCCTAAGTGCACTAAGGGGCCCAAAGTCCAATGAGTACCTTTAGGATTTCACAGGTCATTTTGCGACATTTGGTTTCAAGACTACTCCTCACGGTTTAGGGCCCCTAAAATGCCAGAGCAGTATAGGAACGCAGTATAGGAATATCTCTGTAAATGACAATTGTTTGATTTTTTTTTACACACAATTGTATTTACAGAGAGATTTCTCCGAACTCAGCATGGGTATGTGTAAAAATACACCCCAAAACACATTATACTACTTCTCCTGAGTACGGCGATACCACATGTGTGGCACTTTTTTGCACCCTAACTGCGCTAAGGGGCCCAAAGTCCAATGAGCCAGTGCTGGGCGTAATGGAAAAAACTACGCTTACGGATCATTACGCGTAATTTTACGCTATTACGCATTACGGAATTACGCTGACGGCGTAGACATTTATTTACGGTTCATGCCTGTAATTACGCATAGCGTAAGAATACCGTAATGCAGGTTGTTACGTTATTGCCTTACGCGTAATTTCCTACTAGCAATTAATGCATAAGGCCATGCTCCCAAGCGGAAAAGTTGACGCATGGATCAATGTTAGGTAGCCGCCGACTTTAAGGGTTAATAGAAAAGCCCCCTTAATTGCTTAGAGCCTCAAATTTGGAGAATATATTAAGGAGATCAGAAGGAATAAGAGGAAATTTTTTTTTTCAAAAAGCCCTTATAGTTTTTGAGAAAATCGATGTTAAAGTTTCAAAGGAAAAATATATAAATTTAAAAACCCGCCGACTTTAACGGTTAATAGCAAAGCCTGCTTAAAATTTAGGAACACCAAATTCCCAGGGTATATTAAGGGGATCAGTGGGAATAAGAGGAAAAACATTTTTTCAAAAAGACCTTATAGTTTTTGAGAAAATCGATTTTTAAGTTTCTAGGGGAAAAATGTCTTTTAAATGCCGAAAATGTCAGCTTTTTTTGCACAGGTAACAATAGTGTATTATTTTCATAGATTCCCCCAAGTGGGAAGAGTTTTACTTACTTCATTCTGAGTGTGGGAAATATAAAAAAAAAACGACGTGGGGTCCCCCCTCCCAGACCTCTTTAACCCCTTGTCCCCCATGCAGGCTGGGATAGCCAGAATGCGGAGCACCGGCCGCGTGGGGCTCCGCACCCTGACTATACCAGCCCACACGGTCCATGGATTGGGGGGTCTCGGAAGGGGAGGGGCAGCCAAGCTTTCCCCTCCCCCTCCGAGCCCTTGTCCAATCCAAGGACAAGGGGCTCTTCATCTCCGATGGGCGGTGGAGGTGGAGGCCGCGATTTCCTGGGGGGGGGGTTCATGGTGGCATCTGGGAGTCCCCTTTAAAAAGGGGTCCCCCAGATGCCCACCCCCCCTCCCAGGAGAAATGAGTATAGGGGTACTTGTACCCCTTACCCATTTCCTTTAAGAGTTAAAAGTAAATAAACACACAAACACTTAGAAAAAGTATTTTAATTGAACAAAAAACATAACCACGAAAAAAGTCCTTTAACCTCCCTGGCGGTTTAATTATTTTGCCAGGGAGGCTGCAATGTGGTTTTTTTTGAATAAAAAAAAAAATATTTCATGCAGCCAACTGAAAGTTGGCTGCATGAAAGCCCACTAGAGGGCGCTCCGGAAGCGTACTTTCGATCGCCTCCGGCAATCGAAAGTAACAAGATAGGCCGCAATGAGCGGCCTATCTTGTTTCGCTTTCCTCGTCGCCATGGCGACGAGCGGAGTGACGTCATGGACGTCAGTCGACGTCCTGACGTCAGAGCCGCCCGATCCAGCCCCTAGCGCCGCCCGGAACTGTTTGTTCCGGCTGCGCTGGGCTCGGGCGGCTGGGGGGACCCTCTTTCGCCGCTGCACGCGGCGGATCGCCGCGGAGCGGCGGCGATCGGACAGCACACACGGCTGGCAAAGTGCCGGCTGCGTGTGCTGCTTTTTACAGAATGTAAATCGGCCCAGCAGGGCCTGAGCGGCGACCTCCGGCGGCATACCCCGAGCTCAGCTCGGGATTACCGCCAAGGAGGTTAATATTCTTAATTAACCATTAATACTTACCTGTCCCTTTAAAAGCCAGTTCCCACGCAATATCCTCGGAAATTGGCTAATCAGTTACAATGTAACAAAGTTGTTACAATGTAACAACTTTGTTACTTTGTAACTCCACCGCACCCGACGTCTCTCGTTGCTCACCCGCCGGCCGCCGCATACACTAACGCTAAGTCCCCGCCGGCTCCCGCCGTCCACTCCGCCCACACCTGTCACCCATATACATGCTGGCACCCATGGGTGCCAGCATGTATATAGGTGACATGTGGGAGAGGCGGGGAGGGCAGCGAGAGCCGGCGGGACTTAGCGTCCTGCACGGACCACAGAGCTCTGAGCTATATAGCTCAGAGCTCTTCTAAGCATCTTTGTATTTGGGCTCCAAGGAGCCCCATTGGTCCTTAGCAGACCAATGGGGTTCCTTCAAATCAAAAATGTTTCCTCTTATTCCTTCTGATCTCCTTAATATATTCTCCAAATTTGAGGCTCTTAGCACTTAAGGGGGCTTTGCTATTAACCCTTAAAGTCGGCGGCTTTTTTATATTATACGGGAGCGTAATATTACGCGATTACGGCAGACTGTGTAATTTCAATAGGAGTTTACTGTCTTACGCGTAATTTGTTACGCGTAATAACGTAATCTACGGTCTACGCGTAATTAATTACGTGTAATACCGTAACCTTACACGTAATGCTTACGGTGCATTTGTAGTGAATTACGATGCGTAATTACGCTAATGCGTAATTTCGGCCCAGCACTGCAATGAGCACCTTTAGGATTTCACAGGTCATTTTTGTTTCAAGACTACTCCTCACGGTTTAGGGCCCCTAAAATGCCAGGGCAGTATAGGAACTCCACTAATGACCCCATTTTAGAAAGAAGACACCCCAAGGAGTATGGTGAGTTCATAGAAGATTTTATTCTTTTGTCACAAGTTAGCGGAAATTGATTTTAATAGTTTTTTTTCACAAAGTGTCATTTTCCGCTAACTTGTGACAAAAAAATAAAATCTTCTATGAACTCACCATACTCCTAACGGAATACCTTTGGGTGTCTTCTTTCTAGAATGGGGTCATTTGTGGGGTTCCTATACTGCCCTGGCATTTTAGGGGCCCTAAACCGTAAGGAGTAGTCTTGAAACCAAATGTCGCAAAATGACCTGTGAAATCCTAAAGGTACTCATTGGACTTTGGGCCTCTTAGCGTACTTAGGGTGTAAAAAAGTGCCACACATGTGGTACCGCCGTACTCAGGAGAAGTAGTATAATGTGTTTTGGGGTGTATTTTTACACATACCCATGCTGGGTGTGAGAAATATCTCTGTAAATGACAATTGTTTGATTTTTTTTTACACACAATTGTCCATTTACAGAGAGATTTCTCCCACCCAGCATGGGTATGTGTAAAAATACACCCCAAAACACATTATACTACTTTTCCTGAGTACAGCGGTACCACATGTGTGACACTTTTTTGCAGCCTAGGTGCGCTAAGGGGCCCAACGTCCTATTCACAGGTCATTTTGAGGCATTTGTTCTCTAGACTACTCCCCGCGGTGTAGGGCCCCTAAAATGCCAGGGCAGTATAGGAACCCCACAAGTGACCCCATTTTAGAAAGAAGACACCCCAAGGTATTCCGTTAGGTGTATGGCGAGTTCATAGAAGATTTTATTTTTTGTCACAAGTTAGCGAAAAATGACACTTTGTGAAAAAAAACAATAAAAATCAATTTCCGCTATCTTTTGACAAAAAATAAAATCTTCTATGAACTCGTCATACACCTAACAGAATACCTTGGGGTGTCTTTTTTCTAAAATGGGGTCACTTGTGGGGTTCCTATACCGCCCTGGCATTTTACGGGCCCAAAACCGTGAGTAGTCTGGAAACCAAATGTCTCAAAATGACTGTTCAGGGGTATAAGCATCTGCAAATTTTGATGACAGGTGGTCTATGAGGGGGCGAATTTTGTGGAACCGGTCATAAGCAGGGTGGCCTTTCAGATGACAGGTTGTTTTGGGCCTGATCTGATGGATAGGAGTGCTAGGGGGGTGACAGGAGGTGATTGATGGGTGTCTCAGGGGGTGGTTAGAGGGGAAAATAGATGCAATCAATGCACTGGGGAGGTGATCGGAAGGGGGTCTGAGGGGGGATCTGAGGGTTTGGCCGAGTGATCAGGAGCCCACACGGGGCAAATTAGGGCCTGATCTGATGGGTAGGTGTGCTAGGGGGTGACAGGAGGTGATTGATGGGTGTCTCAAGGTGTGATTAGAGGGGGGAATAGATGCAAGCAATGCACTGGCGAGGTGATCAGGGATGGGGTCTGAGGGCGTTCTGAGGGTGTGGGTGGGTGATTGAGTGCCCTAGGTGCAGATAGGGGTCTAATCTGATAGATAGCAGTGACAGGGGGTGATTGATGGGTAATTAGTGGGTGTTTAGGGTAGAGAACAGATGTAAACAATGCACTTGGGAGGTGATCTGACGTCGGATCTGCGGGCGATCTATTGGTGTGGGTGGGTGATCAGATTGCCCGCAAGGGGCAGGTTAGGGGCTGATTGATGGGTGACAGTGACAGGGGGTGATTGATGGGTGATTGACGGGTGATCAGGGGGATAGATGCATACAGTACACAGGGGGGGGGGGGTATTGGGAGAATCTGAGGGGTGGGGGGTGATCAGAAGGGAGCAGGGGGCAGTTTAGGGCATAAAAAAAAAATAGCGTTGACAGATAGTGACAGGGAGTGATTGATGGGTGATTAGGGGGGTGACTGAGTGTAAACAGTGGTCTGGGGGGTGGGCAGGGGGGGTCTGAGGGGTGCTGTGGGCCGTCAGGGGGCGGGGGGTTTTAGATCAGTGTGCTTGGGTGCAGACTAGGGTGGCTGCAGCCTGCCCTGGTGGCCCCTCGGACACTGGGACCACCAGGGCAGGAGGCAGCCTGTATAATACACTTTGCATACATTACAAAGTGTATTATACACTTTGTATGCGGCGATCCGGGTGCTAGTAACCCGCCGGCGCTTCCGAACGGCCTGCGGGTTACAGCGCGAGGGGGGCTGAGCCAGTCCCCGGCAAAGGATCGCGTCACGAATGACGCGATCGCTCCGCCCATGCCCGTACAAGGACCGCCGCCATTTGTACATGCGGCGGTCCTTGCGGGATCCACTTCCCGGCCGCCATTTGTACATGCGGCGGTCGGGAAGTGGTTAAACACCACTTTTTCCTTCCTGGCCTTGTATGCCGTTAAAATGGCTGCCTTGTCCTCGTAGTCAAGGTATCGTACCATGGCTATTCTCGGTCTGGCGAGGGGAGCTCCATCTTTAGTTTTGAGTGGACCCACCCTGTGTGCCCTCTCAACTTTGCACATACGATCTATGCCCAGTAGGCAAACTACTGGACGAATCATGTTGAGCATAGGATTCATGAATGTGGTTGAGGTTGTTTTCATATATTTTATATGTAATTTTATTAAAGTGTTGCATTAATTTTATGCATAGGCGCATGAGTATTAATTACCATGTTTAAAGGGAGCCTGGTGTGAGTGGGATATGGACGCTGACATCTGTTTAATTTTAAACAATGCACATTTCCTGGCTGTCTTGCTGATCCTCTCCTTCTAATACTTTTGCTATAGACCCTAAACAAGCATGTAGTCAGATATTCTGACTGAAGTCTGATTAGATTACCTGCATGCTTGTTTCAGGTGTGTGATTCAGACACTATTGATGCCAGAAAGATCAGCCGGACAGCCAGGCAACTGGTATTATTAAAAAATAAATAAATATGGCAGCCTCTATTTCCCTATCACTTTAAAAAGCATAGTTACCAGCTATTTGCTGAAGATTATTATGGCCATTACCTGTAATATAAAACTATGTATCAGTGGCTGTAAATCACTGTATCTTTTTTGCATCTCTATTCAGGAATAATGCACGATAAAAGTGGTCATACATGATACAATAAAATGATCCAATATTATAGCAATTCAATAATAAACTGATTTTCCATTTTTTTTTTCCTTGATCGGGTGTGGCAGAAATCTCTGGTCAATTTTTTGCACGATTGTATGGTATGCGGTAGGTTGACAATTTTGTAATGTAGAGATACAAGTAATTTTTTCAGAGTATTCATTCCGTTTTTTCCTAAATGGGGAACACACACATGTGGTACATTGGTTAGATTTTTCAAATGTTACAATCAATCAATCAATCAGAGAAATTGATTGTAAATCATGAATTGACAAAAAATGAATAAAATTGTATGGTACCTGGCCACCTTTAGTTGAGCTGGGAAATGCAGTAAGAAATATAACTGCTATTTATACTCATAATGTAATCCTCATGCTGCTGAATACTAAAAATTCTAATCCATTCACTTCCAGTATATTTACTCTATATACTCGAGAATAAGTCTAGAAATTTCGGTCTGATTCACTTCATAAAAGTATAGGGGTCGACTTGTACACGAGTCACGGGCTTCACTGAGCACACTGAGTAATGCGGGTACTGTTAGTAACATTCCCATTTGCAGCAATTTACCAGGTGGTAAGTGATACCTTGAGGAAAGGAAATGCCAAGAAAACATAAGTCTGAGAGTCCTGGCCACAACAATTAACAAGTAAAGGGGCAGGGAGGAAATGCTGGGCTGCAGGAAGTCAGGTGGATAATTGCAGCACTTGGGTGCCTGGAGGAGGTATTGGCTGCACTTAAAGAAAACCTGTAATGAGAAAAAGTTCCCCTGGTGGGTACTCACCCCCATCCTCCTCGGTCCCACAGCGGTGGCGAAAATGCTTATGGAATGGCAGAGATGTAAATATTTACCTTCCCGGCTCCAGCACAGGCGCAGTATCGGCTCTCCGCTCGGAGATAGGCGGAAATAGCCGATCGCTGTCTGGCCGCTCTACTGCGCAGGCGCAAGTCTCCTTTTTGCCTATTTTCGCCTATCTCCGTGTGAAGAGCCGCAACAGCGCCCCTGCTGGAGCCAGGAAAGGTAAATAAATCAGCGCTTATCAGTGCTTGTCAGCCTTGTCGAGGGAGGATTCCGGGAAGCTTCAGGAGAGCCAGCGCTGGATTGCCTGCAGCTACAGCGGAGGGGGAAGCCTCATTGGGACTCTGAGGCTTCCCCCTACCGAGGTGAGTACCCCCCGGGGACGGGTTCTTTTTGTTACAGGTTCTCTTTAAGGGACAGGAGGGGTTAATGGCTGCAATACTGTATGCAGTGCAGTCATTAACCCCTCCTGAGCAGCCATTAACTTTGCTAGGTAGACTTATACTTGAGTCAATAAAAAAAATCTACCTTAAAGCGGTATAAAACCCTGACATAATATTCAATAAAAACATGTTTTGCTACTTTTTATATGCCATATGGTTAGTATATTTGCTTTTGTGCATATGTATTATTATTCATTTAGAAATGACAAGTTTCCAAACTACAGGTTTTTTTTGCTCTGAGAGCTGCCTTTGCATTTTATACATAACTGGTTTTATTCATCTTGTATTGAAGGCAGAAATGCTTTCTGCGGGTCTGTCTGTGTTCAGGAGAGTTCCTCACTTTATACAATTAAGTAAACACAAGATAACATTATCTCCAATTCGGATGCGTCCAGCTTTCTCTGTACTGAGCTTGTAACTCCTGTGTTTAACTTACTGAATGCTGTTCTAGTAAAAATAAAGAATGGTGGTAGCATGCAGTATAATATGCTGTAAATAATCTTTTAGAGCAAAGAAGAAATGCTGGGTTTCATTCTGCTTTAAGAGGGTATTGGAGTCAACTTATATACGTCGAGGTCGACTTGTATTCGAGTATATACTGTATACTTGCTTTAGACAGCGCTCTTCAAGAGAACGCTCACATGTTCCATGTTGTGAAACCAGCCAGACACAGAAGGCAGCTGCCCAGTGTATAGCAAAGTGGAAGTAATGTTTAAAGTCTCACCTTTCAAAATGACAATGCTTAAATATATTCAACAGAAGCATTAAACAGGTTCAGCATTTTTGCCTCCTCTTTCTTTATGCAACATAGTAGGAATAGGGGAATTTTAGGAACATAGGCATGATGCAAGACAATGTAGTTGATTCATTAACACTTAAAAAGTTAGCAATATGCTACACATTAATTAGAGCAGGGATCCTCACCCTTGCTGTATGCTTTCTTCATTAAACTAGCATGATTTATCTTACATGCGAGCATCCTACAGGCCGAATAATCACATTGGTCAGTGGGACACTTGGACTGCTCCTGTGCTCAGCAGCATCGGGTACAATGCTTTGAGGGGGAAGAAGACGGATTTGGAGCCATTTGTGGCAACATACCTAAATTACTATTTACCTAATTCAGCCCTGGGCACAGAAGTTCTTCAGGTATCCATCTGGCTTAGTGGGTAGTATGCCTGGTAATTGGTGGGATTATGTGCTGTTTGCCTGCTTATCCATATCTCCAGCGGCATAGCTAAGAAGCTATGGGCCCCGGTGCGAGTTTTACATGGGGCCTCCCCAAGCACTCTATACATAACAATTGATACGGCGCACCAAAACCTGCCAAGGACAACACAGTGTCAGAGGTGCAAGAAGGGGATGGGGAACAGCTTGTAAATGATTATCATTCAACGCATTTATAGAAGTGATCATTACAAGCACAGAACCAATAAAGAGCTAGTACTGCAGTTGAAGGAGGGTCCTACCCTCTGGCCCAAGTGTAGGACCCGGTGCGGTCGAGACCTCTACAACCCCTATTGCTATGCCACTGCATATCCTACTTAACTGAGTGTAAAAGCCAATAACAACTGAATGTTTTACAGTACATCTGTTTATACAAGTTGTGAACGTCTATCATACATTATTAACCAAATAATGTTCAACTAATGCAAAAATGAAGTATTTGATTACATACATGACAGGCCCTTGTCAGCCAGGTTATGTATAATTTGGGCATGGGACAACTCGCAATTGGCCTGGGCTTCTGACTTTGAGTGTTTTCTATTGGCTATGCACGGGCACTTTTGACATTTGCAGAAGCACTTCTTATGACGATATATTGCTGTACGTTGGTATGTAACCTTGCACTCCAAGTGATGTTAAGCCTAGCCTAGACTGTGATGTCATGCAACCTGTTACCCCAGAGCACTCTAGGAGATCGACTGACATTTTTGTTCACTGTACAGAGTGGAGTAAAAAAAAAAAAAAAAAAACCACAGCGGTTTACTTTGTCAGCAATAAAGATGTAGGCAACACAGATACATTTTAACACCTATATCGGGTGAGGTAAGATTTTACAATGGGCAAACTTTGACCAAATAATTTGTAAACATTTGCCATAAAAAGTAAGCAATTCATTTTCTATTCATGATATAATCAGTACAGCTCCCCTTTAATGAAGGCCCCTTCCCAATATCTAAGGTTACCTCCTTCTCACTCCCCAAATCTTCGCAACAAGTAATGATTTCCTTATGCTTACCTCTAACTTTCTTTTCTAACATGAGCCCTTTGTCGATGCTTAACCTAACCTTCCTAGCAACATTAAACTCTGCCTGAAACTACTCCTTCCTCAATGTTAACTCTCTCCCTGTAGCCTAACCCTAACCTCCTCATAATAAACATGTATAACCTCCCTCCTAAGCCTTCCTAAACAACACCTGTCTCCAACCAACCATCCTAAGCAATCTCAGCATCCATTCTCTTCATCCCCAACACCTATTTTAGCAGTAGAGAGGGTGCCTTGTAGATAGCTGTCACTTCAGTTATTCACAAAGCTATTTATGGAACACAGCCATTGGCTATGTATAGCCAATTGCCAACACCCAAAACAAGCACCGAGGGGTTAACCGCCAGCATCAGCTATGCATGGTTGGTTGCCAACAGCCAAAACAAGCACCTGCTGTGAACCGCCATGCACCAGCCATGTATCGCTGATTGCCGGCACTCAAAACACACATCTACCCTAAGGTTGAACTTCCAGCATCGGCTATGTATGGTTGATTTCCAACACCCAAAACACACACCTAGGATCAATCCCCAGCATAGCCTATGCATTGCTTGATTGTCGAAACCCAAAACACACACCTAAGGATAAACCATCAGCCTCTGCTAAGTATGGCTGATTGCCGACACCCAAACCAAGTACCTGGTTTAAACTACCAGCATCAGCTATGCATGGCTAATTGCCAACAACCAAAATACACACGTAGGGGAGAACCCCCAGAATCGGCTACGTATGGCTTATTGCCAACACCCAAAACAAGCACCTAGGGGTGAGCCATCAGCCTCTGCTAAGTATGGCAGATTGCTAACACCCAAACCAAGTACCTGGGGGAAACCACCAGTATCAGCTTTGCATGGCTGATTGCCAATACTCAAAAACACAAACCTAAGGGCATCAGCTGTGTATGGTTGATAGCCAACACCTACAACAAACACATAGGGGTGGACCGCCTGCATTGTCTATGCATGGCTGATTGCCAACAGCCTAAACAAGCGCCTGGGGGTGAAGCACCAGCGGATAAGCAGCATGGTTAAAGCTCTTCAGCTATCCAGTAACGGGGGCAAGTGCCAAAACGGTGGCTAAATTAACTGCTTTAATGTGCCAGACTTTCACTTTAAAAATTACTATATATAAGAATCATCAAAAGATAACTGAAAAATGCAAAATGCACGTTATGGTTCGTATATAAGTAAATGTGTTTTAGATGCGTTGCCGATTCATTTCTACTCAATACCCCAGACAAGAATCCTACTTAAAAAAATAAGCAAGATTAAATAATTGCTAATAAGGGTCCGTCCAAACTCCAGGCATGCAATAAAATTCTCAAACATTTCCAGCCGAGCACTGTAGCCGCCCTCCTCCTTGTTTCATTAAAAGGAGCACAGATAAGTTTTGGGGCAATTTGTGAGACTTCTTAATTACCACATTTTACATTCCTAAACACAGTGAACTTGAGCACATAGAGGCCCATTACGGTTGTGTGATGCTTTATGACATCAACAGTGCACCAAGGACATTCTCCTGTTGTTAATTAGGCCTAGGAAATAAATGCTTTGGTCCTTATTAATTGGATGTGCTTTGTTTTTGCTCATTAGAAAGAGGTTCACAGGGAGAAGGTTAGAAAAAGCAAATGTACAAAATTACAGAGACAGCAATCTCTCCCATAAATTTCCTGATAATTCCTCAAACATCCAGCCCTGCTCAACAGTCCTTGGCGTGGCCAAGGTTAGAGAACGTGCTTTTAACCCCTTCAGTGTTAATCAACTCAGTTTTCCATAGGCTGCAATTAAAAAATTGCCAATTTAATTGTATATCTGTCAAATATCCTAAATCAAATGCAGCAGCAGAATGCTGAACAAGCTTTTAAGCCTGTTTAAATGTGAGTGGCTACAGATGAGGCATCTCCGGGCAGAAAAAGAAAAAAAGTTTAAGCAAAACTCTAGAACTACCTAGGCCACGCTCACAGTGCCCGTTGCGCTTCCTGTGACAGCAGGAACACAACAGATCGGGACAGCAGTGCTACATGTTATGCTTGGGTACAGTGAAGCATACAGTCATCTAAAAGTATGCTTCACTTTTACTGTTAATTTGTGCGTTTAGCAATAATGCACTGCATGCAATCCTTTATACCGCAACGCTCCTGACCCACTGTTAACTATTCAACATAGGTGGTGCATTGCAGTGCGGTAAACCACGTTACAAAGTGGCCAATACACCACACCGCAATGCGACACTGTGAATGTGGCCTTAGGGCCGGTTCACACTTGTTGTAAAAACGTATCCGTGGCTCCGTTTTTGGGCCCGGACCAAAACCGGAGCCACAGATACCAATGTTAAAAATAGCAGCCGTCTTTACTCACTTAAAAAAGGGATCTGTGGGCGATGCAGGGGATCCGTTTTGAAAAACTGAACGGAGAGTCTAGACCTGTCGGGATGGGACTTCATGGACCCTGGATACACGGAGGGGTACTGGCAGACAATACAAAAACGGATCCCCCTCTACACAGGTACAGAAACCGAGGGAGATCTGGATTGCCTAATGCCTGCTCCTCCCCTCAGTCATAGGTGTCCCCAGGTAGGCTGGAGGGGGAAGCAGCCAGGAAGGGGGCAGCTGGCACAGCGGCATGGACAGGGGTCGGACCCCCCCCCCATCCCTCACCTGCCCCCCCCTCCGCGCTCCCCCTCCGGGCTCCCCCTCCGGCTAGTTTCCTAAAAATCAAGCCTACAGGGAGCAGCGAGCGGGAAACTCACTCACTTCCTTGCGTTCCACCGCTAGCCGCCTCACTTCCTCCAATGCTGCCCTCTGTACTTCAGTGAGTGGCATTGCAGGAAGTCACACGTCGAGCGATGGAACAAGGAAGTGAGTGAGTTCCCCACTCACCGCTCGCTATATGCTTGATTTTAAGGAAACTACCTGGAGGGGGAGCACGGTAGGGGGCACCCATGTGAGGGAGGGGGGTCCGACCCCTCTCCCTGCCGCTGTGCCCGCTGCCCCCCTTTCTGGCTTCTACCCGCTCCAGTATGGCTGCCCCCTCCCCACCCACGGCGGATACGTTTTAAAAACGTACATGGACTGGAAACGTGCTGCAAAAGGGTAGCACGGATCACTTTTTTTATCAGTTTAAGTTCCGGTTTTGAAAAACAGAACCCGGACCACGGATTGCGTTCTGCAACCGCATCTAGTGTGGACCGACCCTTACTCCAGCTTACAGAAACATTTATGTGTTGAAATTTTCATCAAAGGCACAGTTATTCATAGCACATACACAGTTATGTCATATTCTTTCTTATGCCCACCGCCTACCTATGACGTCAGGGACGAGCAGCCAATTAATGGATGCACGTGTCACCTGCACTCGTTGTAGGTGTATAAGGTGGGATGTCAGCAGGTTACCAAAATAGCAGCCATGGCTGCTTGATGGAAAAGCACAATTTTAAAATCA
This sequence comes from Hyperolius riggenbachi, assembly GCF_040937935.1. NCBI lineage: Eukaryota > Metazoa > Chordata > Amphibia > Anura > Hyperoliidae > Hyperolius > Hyperolius riggenbachi. The sequence goes on from NC_090653.1 coordinate 219,500,128, forward strand.
GGCATTAAAAAGACATGATCAAGGGTGTAACTACAAATCATGGGCCCCCCCGCAAAACTTTGATGGGGTGCCCCATAGAGTTGGGCCGAACGGTTCGCCTGCGAACGGTTCCATGCGAACTTCCGTGGTTCGCGTTCGCGTCCCGCAGGCGAACCTTTGCGGAAGTTCGGTTCGCCCCATAATGCACCATCGAGGGTCAACTTTGACCCTCTACATCACAGTCAGCAGGCACAGTGTAGCGAATTAGGCTACACTAGCCCCTGGAGCCACTCCCCCCTACTAAAAGGCAGGCAGCGGCGACGGTCACTCGTGTGCCTGCATTAGTGAGAGTAGGGCGAGCTGCTGCACACTCTCTCTCATAGGGAAAGATTAGTTAGGCTTAGCCTGTCCCTGGCTGGATACCTGTTCTGTGAACCCACCACTGCATACCTGTTCTGTGAACCCACCACTGCATACCTGTACTGTGAACCCACCACTGCATACCTGTTCTGTGAACCCACCACTGCATACCTGTTCTGTGAACCCACCACTGCATACCTGTACTGTGAACCCACCACTGCATACCTGTTCTGTGAACCCACCACTGCATACCTGTTCTGTGAACCCACCACTGCATACCTGTTCTGTGAACCCACCACTGCATACCTGTTCTGTGAACCCACCACTGCATACCTGTACTGTGAACCCACCACTGCATACCTGTACTGTGAACCCACCACTGCATACCTGTACTGTGAACCCACCACTGCATACCTGTACTGTGAACCCACCACTGCATACCTGTACTGTGAACCCACCACTGCATACCTGTTCAGTGAACCTGCCACTGCATACCTGTACTGTTCAGTGACCCCACCACTGTATACCTGTTCTGTTCAGTGAACCCACCACTGCATACCTGTTCTGTTCAGTGAACCCACCACTGTATACCTGTTCTGTTTAGTGAACCCGCCACTGCATACCTGTTCTGTTCAGTAAACCCGCCACTGTATACCTGTTCTGTTCAGTGAACCCGCCACTGCATACCTGTTCTGTTCAGTGAACCCGGCACTGCATACCTGTTCTGTTCAGTGAACCCGCCACTGCATACCTGTTCTGTTCAGTGAACCCGGCACTGCATACCTGTTCTGTTCAGTGAACCCGCCACTGCATACCTGTTCTGTTCAGTGAACAGTTTGGTGTGTCAGTGTGAAGCAGTACCTTAATTACACTACCTGATTGATGTATACACATGCAAGATGTTTTAAAGCACTTTAGGCCTGTCATTTAGCATTCAATATGATTTCTGCCCTTAAAACGCTGCTTTGCGTCAAATCCAGATTTTTCCCGGGGACTTTTGGCGTGTATCCCACTCCGCCATGCCCCCCTCCAGGTGTTAGACCCCTTGAAACATCTTTTCCATCACTTTTGTGGCCAGCATAATTTTTTTTTTTTTTCAAAGTTCGCATCCCCATTGAAGTCTATTGCGGTTCGCGAACTTTAACGCGAACCGAACCTTCCGCGGAAGTTCGCGAACCCGGTTCGCGAACCTAAAATCGGAGGTTCGGCCCAACTCTAGTGCCCCAATGTTCACACCCTTTTCTTTGTCTACCCTGACCCTGGGTGCCCCTCACACCCTGGGGGCCCATCTCGCAAAGGTCATAAAACAAGTGTGGCTACCATACTCTCACACTCATAATAAGTGTAGACTCCACAACACCTGTTCTGGAGAATGGACTCCATTATTGAAGGAATGGAAAGTTAGTTGCAGAGGCTGCTCCCCTGTAGTTACGCCCCTGGGCATGATCATTGGCTACCAAAGGTGACAGCATTCTGGAAATGGCAGAGTTTGTTAACTGTTCATCCATGTTGTGGTTATAGACCTTTCTGACAAGTTTAATGTGCTAACTATGGGAAAGCAACAGCCATTAATGTGAAAGGTGAACAATCTTCTGCACAGGTTGGTGTGGGAACATTTTACCAATGGTACCGTGGAGCAAATCACCATCCAAAGTAAACTTCCAGATGTGTGTCAAAAATGATATGCAGATGGGGCTTTGGAGCAGACAGCTGGTGACTTGTTCATTATGGTTTGTTATAAAAAAAAAAAGAAAAAAAATGGGTACAATTTGCACAGGAGAACTACTGAACTTATATTGGTTTCCTTTTAAAAAAATATGCAAGTTACCTGGCTGTCCTCTTGATCCTGTGTCTCTTAAAGTGGACCCAAACCAAACATTTTTTTAATTCAAAATATTTAGTTGCATCACTCTGACACTTACAAAGATAAATAAACACTCCTTCAAGCCTATGAGGATTTCAGTGCATGCTTTTCGCCCTTCTCTTTTCATAACGAGGGTTATACAGGTGGCAGCCATTAGCAATTCCTCCATTGCCGGACACCACCTACTCCACCAGTTTGCCGGATTCAGTCCCGGCAATATGAAAGGAAGGGAGGGTTTCCTCCAATAAATGTAAAATATTTTATATTTGTCATCATGCAGCTGTAAAAAGGCTGCTATTTATTATTATAATTTAGAACATAGATTTTATTTCTGAAATCTTGTATTTTTAATTTGGGTCCACTTTAACACCTTTAGCCATAGACCTGATAAAACCTCAGAGAAGTCCCAACTATGAGAAAGATGAAAACATTCTTGTAGCAATCAGAAGATGTGATGAATGAATAAGCCTAGATATCTTGCTTTTCAAGGGGGTAGGGCATTTTCCACCCCTTTCACAAGTTACCCCCCCCAATTTTAACAGCCATTAAAAACACATATAAAAATGTAGTTGCTGCCAGTGGCGTAGCTAAGGAGCTGTGGGCCCTGGTGCAGGTTTTACATGGGCCCCCCCCCAAGAACTTTATACATAGCAATTGATACAGCGCACCAAAACTTGCCAAGGACAACCACAGTGTCAGAGGTGCAAGAAGGGGATTGGGAACAGTGTGTTAAGGATTACTACTATTCAAAGCATCTATAGAAGTGATTATTACCAGCACAGGACCAATAGAGAGCTAATACTGTGATAGAGGGTGGACCCTTCGGGGGCCCGCTGGCCCAAGGGCCCCGGTGCGGTCGCTACCTCTGCACCCCCTATTGCTACGCCCCTGGTTGCTGCTGTAATGTGAACAGTGTAGAGGCACACATTCAGATTTGCTATCCCCTCATCAGCTCTTGTTTTGATCGGGTGTGGCCATGGTAGGGTTGCAAACACATTACCCAACAGCAGATCATTTTTAACAATCATACCAGATTTGCAGATACATTTATGTTTTTCATTGTTTTCCTGCTTACCTTGATGTATTATTAATAAATATATGCGCTGAATCCTGAGAATAGCTGTTTACATCATTAGTGGAGCTGTTTGATGTCATTTTTATGGTCTTGTACTCACAATTTAACCTTGCTCTGCCTCCAAAACGTTGGTGTTATTCCAAAAGTTACCAGACTTTCTCTTACCTATGAGTGGTTTATACAACAAATACATAATGAAATCTCCAGTTTCTTTTGGTTGTTACGGGGTTGTAAATGCCAGTTGTGACTTGGTGAGTTGGAGAGAAATCTACTGGGGAAGGCTGAGTAAGCATTCATTCCAGTGGTGGATGTAGGAAGGTGCAGGCATAATGCTGCTTATGATGGTCAGGCAGTGGCGCAATTTTAGTGCTTGCCATAGGTGCCATTTACCCTAGATACGCCCCTGATTCATTCACTGCATGCTAGGTGAAGCAAAGCCATGACTGAAAATAATCAACAAAGTTTTAGAGTTAAGGAAGTTAACTTACAGCCAAAATCAAAAGCAGGAGATCAGAGACTGTATAATGAATGTCCCACTTCTATACAAAGTAAATAGGAAAGTCTGCTCCCAGCCGTGGATGCAGGAGAGGTTCCTGGTCCGGGCAAGTTCTTTAAAGTACAGCAGCTCCATCCCTTGTTATTCAGTGAGTTTCCTTGTTCTCAGTTACCAGCAGGACTTACTGCTTAGTAAACCATTACCAAAATCCACAACAATTAAAGAGTGAAACCGAGTTTGAGACGTAAGATAGAAAAACAAAGCAAGGAAGCAAAAGCAAAATAAAGGTCTTGAAGTACTACAAATGGCTTGAAGTCAGTGGTGTAGCAATAGGGGGTGCAAAGGTTGCAAGTGCATCGGGGCCCCTGGACCAAAGGGGCCCTCCTTTATCCATTTTATTAGATTTTCATTGGAGCTATAGTCAGAATTCTAGCGGTTTTATTTATGCAGGAAAAGCTGTCATAAGTGTGTTTTAAGTTTTAATGTTCTATGCAAAATTTCATTGTAAACTGTAAAGTTGGGTTACTTCTTTAATATATTGCTCTATGACATCTCAACATATTCCAGGCTGTAAAGCTTATAAGATTATTTTAACTTTCAAGCTGGTGATGATTTGAGACAGTAAAACATTCCTGTGAGCTTGTTTTAGTTCTAGATAATTGTTTACATGTCTCTTTGCTTGAAGGCCAAGGCTAGAATGAAAAGATAAAAATTTCCCAGACAGAGAAAGTCTGAAATATGAAAGAGAGATAAAACAATAAGGGGTTTTCCGAATTAGTTAAAGATGATTCAATGATGCCACCTGGCGGTTTCATAGTCTGATAATATTATTATTAATAGATTGTTATTTATGATGAGATAGCGACATCTGCCGGTTAGACATATAATATTTATTTTATAAGAAAGACAAAAATACTGGTAATAAACACCTCTTTATGTACTGTGAATAGTAGTAATCCTTAACTAACTGTTTGCTTAGTCTGATTACACTTCTCTGACACTGAAACTGTCCTAGGTAGGTTTTGGGACCACATATCAATAGAGTGCTTTCGGCCCCATGTAAAACCCGCACTGGGGCCCCAAGCTTCTTAGCTACGCTACTGCTTGAAGATAATCAGAGCATTGCATTTACATTATAGCGTCACCCATAAAAGACCTGACTCACTGGATTATTTTGTATTTATATAGCATTAACACCTTATGCAGTGCTCTACAGAGCATATAGTGTTTTCACTCACTGTAAATGGGCCCACAAACTAATACCTACCATGGTCCTACGTCCATCATAGTCTTGGGCCAATTTAGGGGGAAGCCAGTTAACTTATCTGTATGTTTTTTGGATGTGGGAGGAAACCAGACTGCCTGGGGAAAACCTTGCAAACACATGGAGAGCATGCAAACTCCATGCAGATAGGGTCCTGGCAGGGATCTGAACCAGGGACCCAGCGTAAGCCAAGAGTGCTATCCACTATGCCACTGTGCTCTCCACATGTATCCGCATCATTATTGATGCACAGGAATGGGTCTGTGCGCTCCCATTCCAGCCCTCACCGCTTCCCATTGACCTTTTTAATGTGACACATGTTACCCTACTGCTACTACATGTTTTACTTAAATAATACGGAAGCTCAGAAGCTCAATCACTCAAATTTGACTTCTCTTTGATAGCTGTCCATTCCAACATGGAGTTTTTAGTAAAACATATCCTCTGATTTCTCTGATTTCCTCCTTGCTCTGGCTTGCCAATGTTTTTATTCTGCTTAAAGACAGTTTTCTGAGCCAATATGGGCAGAGCTTTTATATGGCTATTGAAATCGAAAAATTTACATCAAATTCATGTTCTTTTGCATCACCCGCACTTGTGGGTTTTTGATCCTCTTCAATAATAACAACAGAGCCATTTCATTGCACAGTAAATCACATTGCCACTTGGACTTGCGTCAAAAGCCAGGAAGCGCTACTAGCCAATAAAACCTCCCGAACTAACTTCCTGGTGATAATACTGAAATTTACGGAGGTTTTATCTCCTGTGTAACTGGCCAGACATATGGGAAATAAAATTTTTATGCCTGTGAATGCAGAGATGGGCTAGCCTGGCTATCATAAAGCCAGCGACATGGTGACAGCCGGACGTGGGGAACACTGAGAGTGTGAGGGGGGTGTCTTAACAATTCAGGGCATAAAAAATGAAAGAAATAAAAGAATAAGTCTGCGTGCATAGACAGAGTCTGATGTGTACTATGATATTCTCAGGCATTTGCATGCAAGATGTTGGGTCCTTAAATTTAAAGGCAAAACTAAAACTTTATGAAGTCAATGGAAATCTTAATGTGGCAACTTCTTCAGTGCTGGTTACCCCGTGTCAACACAGAGTCACGATTTATGCCCTGTCTGCTTTTGTTACTGTATGTATCATGTATTCTCTTATACGCTCATTATACAGAAAGGAAATGTATGAATGTGTAAATATATTGTATATACGAGGGTTATCCGGAAAGTAATAACCATTTTTATTTAATCAATTAAGAAAACACTTAATTTCATTTTAGACACACTATCTTTTGATTATTCCTCTGCATTATCAACTCCTTTTAAAGCATTTAGTAGGTCTTTTTTATGGGTTTAAATCCTTTTGTTTTAGTAGCATCACGCTCCTCACCTATGAGTTGGAGGGATTGTGGATAAGGTGTGTGAATGCTGCTGAAAAAACAGCTACCAGTGTTATGCAATCATGTAACAAGTGGTGGAGGGAGAGAAGAGATTGACTTGACAGATGCAAGTTAAATTAGACGGAAAGAATACTGTGGCCAATGTTTCAATAAAAATATGGATATCTCCACCATGAAAGTGCTCAATCTAGCAGTGCCACTACAGATACCTTGCCACGTGATGTGCTCTTGGAACATGGTATTCCCCCATACAGTATGACTAGGCAGATCCCCCAACAAGCCTTTCCATCCAGGCTAAATATGATTTCTCCTGATAAGCAAATGGGGCTAATCTGTGCTTTTATAGTGTTTCTTACTCTAGGGCAAGGGTCCCCAAACTTTTTCGGTCAAGGGCCGGGTCAACATACTTCAGACTGCTGGGAGGCCGGAACATACATAAAATTATGTTGAAAAACATTACATAGAATCTCTTTATTGATTCCCCAATCATGTCCAGAGGCGAACTCCCAGCAGCAGCCATTCAGTCATGCAGTGCCTGAAGAATGTCTTTGTGCACCAGACAGTGAAATGTACCCAGATGACAACCTGCTGTCCAGTTGGACAGCAGTGTCATCTGATGCAGAATTGTATTGGAAGCACACGAATGACTGCTCGCTGGCTTCTGTGTGGGTGGGTGGTGCCAGCACTGCTATTGTATATGCAGGGCGCCAACATTTAAAGGTGCAGTGGGTCATATCTATAAGTTATACATTTTGTGTTTGGAGGGCCAGTGAAAAAGCCTCGGTGGGCCGCATTCGACCCATGGGCCGTAGTTTGAGGACCACTGCCCTAGGGACATGAAAATAAAACCTCGCATTAGCTACCTTCACAGATAAGCCACTTAGCATAGAACATCCTGGCCAATAAGTGGTGTACCTGCGATGAAGGTGGCAAATCAGGGACTTTGCTTCCTTCTGAAATCCCACCCCTAGGATCAGAAGCATATCAAATATCTCAATTATGCCCACCATTAAAGTGCTGGATCAAATGATCCTGACTTTGGGCAACATTTATTGTTTTACATTACACTAACTGCTTTGATGTGGTGTAGTGAGCACGGCAAATTGAGCAAATGTGAGAGCTGCAGCCACCGTGGTCACGCGATTCGAAGCTGCCATAACTTTGGCTGCATGGATGAGCTAGCAGAGGACCCAGAAACAGCTACAAACACTGCAGTGATCCAAGAAGCTATAACAGTTTCCCAGGTGGCTCTCACAGCTAAACTGGACAAGCTGGAAGCCAAGTAATAGTTTATGCAGCAGGATATGGGTAGGATCTGCATTCGTACTACAGAAGTTGAGTGGAGGGGGTCAGACACAACGGACATCACCAGCGCCCATGCCACGATTTATTTTCCCTAAAACAGCAAGTCAAGCAGCTAATGGACCACTCTGTGGAGGCCGAGAATAGACTACATTGAAATAATGTGAGTGCTGGGCCTTCATAAGGGTGCAGAGGGTAACAACCCACAAGAGTTTGCCAAGGCCTTTTTCAAATCCATATTCAAGTAGGCCAACCAACCCGCTATCAATGTGGTTGAAAGGGCTCACCGTGTCCCATCAAGACTGATCCCCGCTAGTGCTCCACCCTGAGCATTTTTGGTGTGCTTCCTGAACTACAAATATGGAGATATGATTCTAACAGAGGCCAGGAAGAAGCTGGATATCTCATATGATAATTCTAAAATTATAGAACGGAAATACAAAACAATGCCATACCTTCATGAAGGTCAAGAAACGACTAAGGGACAAAGAAAACAAATACAGCATGCGGTTTCCTTTTCACCTGAGAGTTGTGCATGGCATGTAGCACTAAATTCTTTGAAAGCGGTTAGGATGCCTGTGTCTGGCTAGAGCCCTTAAAATGGGGTACTGTATACAGCACAGTGAAAGTGAAAGTTCTTTGTCTCCATGTTAGTTATGCTACCTAATCTTGTACAAGTACGCCATGCACAGCAATAAGTTTGTTGTATTAAGTTGCCTAGTTCCACAGTTGCAAGGGTCTCTTGGTGCTTCCCGGATAGACACCTCCATTGTATTGAACTCTGCACCAAGGGATGAGTATAACCTGGGGTTAACTATGTTTTTATCATGTTCTGTTCTGGATTTTTTTTTTTGGATTGGTGGATGAATACCCTCTCTTCTATCCTTTCCCTCTTGCCGCACAATGTTTGCCCTATTATGGATAAAGCAATGTCTTCTCAATGTGTAATAGCACAATTGTATACATTTACTATGCTTCAGAATAGATGCCCCCCCCCCCCCTTCAAATTATTTTGTGGAATATATGAGCTCTAGGCTCACCATTTAAGAGAGCCCCTGTGATTCAATATGTTCATAAATATAAACTGCACATTGTAACCTTGCAAGAGACCCATATAGATGGCTCAGACATGGATGGCAGATATGTGTTAATGCAGCTCCAGATTTTTGGGGCATCAATCTCAGCCTCAGCTTATTACATGCACTCTGTCCATCTCTGATGGAGCACAAGTGGCTCTGCAGACTTCTCCAGCATCACTTCAGTACAGATCGCTTAGGGAGGGGTAAAAAGGTTAGGGCTGAGCACTGTACATAAAACTCTTTGTTTGAATCGTTATCAGTGGCTGAGCAGATGCAGTCATTAGAAGAATTGTGCAGAGAGCAGAAAGCGTTTTTTCTCTGTGCCCAGACTCCTCAAGCATCCCTACAGTACACAGCACTTGGGAAGGGATAGAAAGGTTTGGGGTAGAGCAGCACTGTACCCAAGACCCTGATGAACACGAAATAGGGACTGTCTACAAAACTTTGTCTGCAAAACTTTGTATGATTCCTTATCAGTGGCTGAGCAGATGCAGTCATTAGAACAAGTGTGCAGAGAGCAGAAAGCGTTTTCTCTCTGTGCCCTTAGTTGTCAGTCTCTCAGGGCAGGGAAAATAAACTTCTCCCCCCATGGGGCTCCCTGTGGCATCTGGGCCTCCTGTGGTTGCATCCCTTGTAGGGTCTATTTTTACGCCCCTGCTTCAAGTGTTCCAGCTAAATTTAACAAACTGTTCAATAAGCTCATTGCATAGATAGGAACTTTAGATAGGATAGACTTTAGATAGCATTTCACAGATAGGAACTTTCGTTTTCCAACTCTTGCTGTACAGGAAAACCTAAAGGAAGGGACTTCAGACAATGTATTACAATCACTAGTACTATATGTACCTATATGGGAGGGAGCAGGTAAATGAAAAAGTATTAAAAAGCTAAAAACTGGTAAAAAATAAATAGGCTTACCTCAAGTGAGGGCTATATGTATACTTTATAGTTTTATTACACACTTAGGGCTTGATTCACAAAGCAGTGCTAACTGTTAGCACGCCTGTGCAAACCCCCTTAGCACGTCTAAACGAGCTTTTCGCGCCTAACACTTAAAGCACACAAAACTTTATGTGCGTAAAACTTTACGCGCGCACTGCACAGAGCACAGGGCGCTCCGCGTGAAGTGCCCATTAAAGCCTATGGGACTTAGCGCGCGCATAGGACTTTGAACGCGTAAAACTTTGCGCGCGTAAACTTAGCGCGCGATCTGATTCAGAAATCCGGTGCTAACCTACTTAGCACCCTGGTTAACACGTCTAAAGACTTTAGACGTGCTAAGTAGGTTAGCACTGCTTTGTGAATCAAGCCCATATTGTCCCCAAAAAAATGTGCAATTTAATTAATTTTTGAGGCACCTCCTCTTCTATTTCCATGTACCCCTCTTTGAGGGGATCTCCCTGTGATATCATCACCATACTCAAAGGTTTTGTTATTTTATCATTTTTGGAGAATGACTGCCACCTATTACACACCCAAAGGAAATTACAACAGATCTGCGTAGAGACGGTATTCTATACAGGCCCTATATTGTGGATGCCTTTAGCAGTACCGTTCCTTTATTATATACAGTACTTCACATTGGTTACAATAATAGTCTATATTGGTATTCTTGGTGTTCTCTGTCTCTCTCTCTTTTCGTCCCGCTTTCTCCAGTTCACACTCACCAGACCACATTATACAGTATGTACTTATGTTTATCTCGTCATCATGTCACATGTCAGTTGAGGTACACTTTAATTACCATGCGGACACAAAATCACTGGTGGCCACCATAATAAATCTGATAATTCTTTTGCAGAGAACCCAAGTTGGCATTAAATTAAAAAAAAATAGATACTTACCTAAGAAGAGGGAAACAATGCAAAATGCACCACTCAATTAATCAATCAGTATGGGCGACTCCCTTTTGAAGCGGGAGTCGCCCACAAAGTGCACCAGGAGCTCTCTGATCCTCCGTACTCCTCTCCTCCCATCACAGCATCTAAGCACTCTTTTTGCACTGAGCACCACCACACTTTCTACAGTATTATTATCACTCGGACTATTTATTCTGTTTTCATGTTTGTTTGAAACTGGTTGCTACTTCCTGATTTTTCCAGGCTTACTTGCATTTATCATTTTGACTCATGCTGTTTTGTCCTTATATTAGATTGTGTAATATATTCTACAATGTGGGGTATTCTGCTTTAACATTACAATATATAGCCATCGTTGTTTAGATTATAGGAAACATTCTTTTTTGTATTGGATTTACTATTGTCAGTGTGACAATTTATATTTATACACATAATTATTGTTGCGGCCATCATCAGCCCCCATCACTTTTGAGTCATTTTAATTGTTTTATGTAATGTGCATAGCTTACTTTCAATAAAGTTCATATTGATTGATTGATTGATTGATTGATTGATTGATTGATTGATTGATTGATTGCTTTTTAGTGTAACTTGCTTTGTGTGTGTATTCAGTGCTATTAGTACTTATTCATTTTTTGAGTATGTATGTATTATGCTAGTCCAAAGTGTAGATCCTCCAGAGGCTTCCCGCGGGCAACATCCTCCTCCAGACCAACGCCAGAAAACAGAACTCGGAAATCGGATTTCAGCGGAAATACTGCATTACTACAGTTTGAAAATTTTAGCCCAGTCACAGAACTCGGAAGCAATGGACCAATCAGAGAATGCAAACGCAACACAGAAGTATTTGGCCAATCAGAGAATGTAAAAAATGACAAAAAAAACCACTACTCGGAACTCAGAAGCATTGGACCAATCAAAGAATAAAGAAACAACTCAGAAGTATTTGGCCAATCAGAGAATACAAAAAATGACCAAAAAAACACTACTCGGAAATCCGAACTCGGAAATTGGAAACCGATCGAAAAGCTGCGGAATCGGTAATGGCTATTGACAGAAATCAGGATTTCTGTGGAATCGGAAATCAGCATTTCCGACCATCCCTACTTTGCGCCCATGGTCCCTGCTGTGTAGGTGCACGGCCATACGGCGCCTGTGAGGGTACAGCCGTATTCACACAGGTGCAGTGTCGCCATGCTCGTACATGGCAGGGGCCGCAGCCACACCAACATATGAGACAAGCTCTTGCTTGATATGAGCGTGGCATCTGTGGTGGCCAGGAGGACGGGGGAAGCCTCTGCGAGACCCAGTGGCTTCCATGTTCGTAGGTAAACATCTCGTTATTTTTTTATGTTGCCTTGGGTACGCTTCAAAAGTATGGCATCATAAAAGTTGCAATCAAGTTTCCAAAAGTGAAGATAAAAAATTAGGTTTTTTGCTGTTGTTGTTCTATCTTTATAAATAGGCACCATTGCTAATCCCAATATTATGGCTGTGCTTCACAGCCAATCCCCAACGGGTAATATTTATGTTTGTCAGTGATGACAACAGTTGAACGGCGTTAAGCTTTTAAAATGATGCATCAACGCTGAAAATATGCAACAGCATGACAGCGCCTTGTAAAAAGCTCTGGCACGAGATTATTCTATAAATTGTCCCTTATTTTGCATCACTTATTTCAAGCATTTATTGCACTAATGGATAATCGTGTAGTCCTGCTTACAGAGGACAGTGACAGATAGATTTCCTAAAGCACTTTGTCGTTTCTACCTAGTACAAGGTGTCAAACCATTCCTAAAGAGATTGATGCAGAATCTCCCGGCGTTCTCCCTCTGACGCCCGGCTTGTTACTTATTCTAATATACAGTCTGGACTAATGCGGAGCTCTTCCACCGATGATCTCACTCCATGAATCACTAGCACTCAGACTGACACACAGACACTGGCTATTTCTCTTGATGCCATGTCTTCTGTGCTGACACATGACTTAATTCACTCCCAAGTCAAGCCTCTGGCCATCAAGCATGCTTTAAAAAGAAAAGGAACCAACACTGTATCGGTATCTACAAAATGTCTCAAAGGACTCCTTGAAAAATTATAAAATGTAAACTACATGTGCACTTGTATGTGTAAGAAGTACATTTCTTCCAGATTAAAATGCACCATGAGATACTTTTTTACTACCTTGCTGTCACTTACAGTAGATAGTAAAAATCGGAAAGATCTGACAGGATTTGGAATAGTCCATCACCTGGGGGATTGTCAGTATCTCCTTTATTCTTTGGAAAAGCACTCCCTGAAACGGATCTATACAAAGATGCAGACCAGTCTCTCTACTTGCTTGCACACTATTCTGGCGGTGGAACTAAGCAACTACCATTCAGCAAGTGCTTTTGATAAAAAGGTAAACATTGAAAATCCCTCATGAGGTGGTAGACTAGTCTAAAACTAGTTAGATCTTTCAGATTTCTACTAGATACTGTAGATGACAGCTACATAGTAACAAAGTCATTTATAGTGCATTGTATTCTGTAACACATGTATATTTCATACATGTGTATAAACATTTATTTTAAATTGTAACGATCGGTGTCAGCACGCAGGGAGAATCTGATTATTGGTGATCTGCAGTATCACCAAGAATGCAGATATATACCTGATTATGGATGATCTGCAGAATCACCAATAATACAGATATAGTACTAACCTCTGGACACCTGTATGTAATCGCGAGTGTTTGGTGTAACAGTATGACTTTGAGTAACGCACCTGAAGAGCAGGTGATCTTAGGCAGTATGGGCAATACTGCTCTAAGAGAGTACAGAAACCTTCCAGCAGCCTGAGACTCTCCAAGGGGTGGAGTCAGGTTGGAGGTAGAAAGGACCAGAGAGTGAGTGACACCTGAAGGTGGATGTCACTGACAGATCTGGAGATTATCTCTTAAGGGGAGAGATAGCTCTCGAGGTCGGGCAAGCCAAGTCGGCAACGCCAGGACAGACAAAGTACAAAGACAGAAAACTGATTCGGTATCCAGGGCAGGCAGGGTTTGGCAACGGAATATCAGATATGCGTGGTACCGAATCAGAGAGCAGAGGAATAGTCAGGAAAGCAATAGGTCATAACAGATATCAAACAATGCCTAGTCTTGGGTGTAAGGTCCGTGGTCTCTTCACCCTGGAACTAGTCTAATGTATAACAGAATGAAAACACAAGTTCCCTAGTCTTGGGTGTGAGGTCCGTGGTCTCTACACCCTGGAACTAGTCTGATGTGTAACAGAATGATAACACAAGTTCCCTAGTCTTGGGTGTGAGGTCCGTGGTCTCTACACCCTGGAACTAGTCTGAAGTATAACAGAATGATAACACAAGTTCCCTAGTCTTGAGTGTGAGGTCCGTGGTCTCTACACCCTGGAACTAGTCTGAAGTATAACAGAATGATAACAATAGAAGTAATCTGGCTCAGTGTGAATTCCCAGGTCCTCCTGGTTCAAACACACTGTTGGATCTGACTAAGGTCTGAGTGCTTCCACGTAGTGTTCGCAACGGCAGACAACTTGTGAGTGGCCAGCAGTAACTATATATAGAGCAACGCTCTCTGGCGCCACCCTAAGTGATGAACTAATGGTTACCAGCTCTGAGGTCAGCTGACCAGCCTGGTCAGCTGATTCCTCCTTGGCCATCATAAAAGTTCTGCCTCTCAGCGCGCGCGTATTCCTGAGCCTATTCCTGAACCCAGGGTGTAGAGACCACTTAAATTGGTAATGAATGCGGCAGCCAGACTGATACATTCTTCTCACCGCAGTGCCTCTACAACTCCGCTCTGTAAAACACTACACTGGCTCCTCATCACCTTTAGGATCAATTTCAAAATCCTGTGCTTGGCCTACAAATCAGTGCACAAGACCTGCCCGACCTACATCTCTGATCTGGTCCACAGGCACATACCAGCCCGCCCCCTCCGATCCTCCAATGACCTGCGCCTAGTCGCACCTCGCATAACTCAGTCACACGCACGATTGCAGGACTTCACCAGGGCTGCCCCTACTCTCTGGAACTCTCTCCCACCAGCCGTCAGACTCGCCCCCACCTTTAATACCTTCAAACAAGCTCTCAAGACTCACCTCTTCACGCTCGCATACCCCCCTACACCAGCATCATAATATGTTCTGTTAGACCCCCTCTCAAAAGACGCACCTATTGTCTCCACCCCACCCTTTAGATTGTAAGCTTCTGGCAGGGCCCTCCTCCCTAATGTATCCAGCTTGATTATGCAATATTACTGACAACCACCCTTCTTGTAGACTCGAACAGTCTCTATCTTGACCTATGACACTGTATTGTTATCAAATCATTTGCATGATCTTGTTTTGTTGTGAGTTTCCGTATGTTCTACCTATATGTTAACCCATTTATCTATTGTGCAGCGCTGCGTAATATGTTGACGCTTTATAAATACAATCAATAATAATAATAACCTATGTGCACTAACAGACTCAGCCACACCAGATGCACGCTGCTGCGTGCAAACCGCCGCACTGGACGCGGAATCAGCCGCCTTGCTGTCAGTACACGTGCAGGCTTTTCCGCATTTCCTCACAGTACCCCCCCCCCCCCTGAGGAGTGGACTCCGGACACTTCCCACCCGGGTTCCCAGAATGTGGGTCTAGAATCTTTTCGGTCTCACATTCCGATTGGTCTTTTACCATCACAGGGAGGGAGGGAGGGGAATCCATGTGCACTGCTGGCTTCAACAAAGACACATGGACTGATCTTACACCTCTCATACAGGCTGGGAGATCGACAGCATAGGTGGCAAAATTAACTTTCCTGGTCACTGGGAACGGTCCTATGAATGTAGGACCCAGTTTGGGTGATACTCGCTTCAGGGCCCCATGCCGAGAGGATACGTACACCATGTCCCCAGGGGAAAACTCCCACTCTATAGACTTTCTCTTACTAGTCTGATTTTTCTGAGCCCGGGGTTTCCTTGACACTGGTAAATGTTGTAATGTACCCGGTGAGGTCTGATGAGATGCTTTACTCGCTAGCATGTCTCGCTGGCAAGGGCCCAGATTAGGCATCCAGTCCTCTACCGTCTCCGCAGGTGCCCCGACCACCTTTCGAGGTAGGCCGGTCTTAGGCTCGGAACATTCAACTAAAGCCTCTGCCTTGACCTGCACTGCCACTTCTCCATGGAATGGAAATGCAACCAGGGCATACCAAGAACAATGGTGGAGGTTGCCATGGGCATCACCAGGAACTGTAATCTCTCTTCATGTAAGCCCCTAAACAGCATGACAACAAGGGGGTCTGGTAGGTAGTCTGACCACTCTGCAACGGAAAGTCATCCACTGCAGTGACCAGAATCTGCCAGTCTGATGGGACCAAGGGTATCCCAATCTTTTAACGAAACCATAATCAATGAGATTTGCCGCAGAACCAGAGTCCACAACTGCTTCTGCGGAACTAGTCTGACCCTCCCATGTAATAGCGCAGGGAAGGAGCAGACGATAATTGTTTAAAGATAAAGACCGCTCGCCTATGGTATTGACTAACCCCAGGCGGCAGCATTGGGGGCCCCCCCAGGTTTATTTTGCCCTGGGGCCCCATTGTTGCTTAAACCGGCCCTGGCTGTACTACACAACCAATTCATTATATCATCATTTTTTTTTCGCGTCAGTGTCTCTTTAAGAAGACAAACTAGCTTACTTCCATGAAGCTCATTATGCAGATTTTAATTGTTTAAGATACGTGGCTGAAAGTGTGAAGGATTGTTAATTGCATAGTACCTTGATAGTAAGTGGTGTTAAAGAACCTCAAGGCTATTTATGGGTGGTTGTTCCATTTTGATATAGATGGTCATCATTAAAAAACAAAACAAAAATAAAACATGTATTCTACAAGAAATTCCCTAGATCTCACATATTATTGTATGTCAATACTAGGCATGGCAATGCTCATGGAGAAGCAAAGCATGTGATCAGTTTCATAAGCTGATAGATTTGTAAGGCTCTGATTTGCTGATCGTGATCATGTGTTAAACCAGGAAGTCATTACAGCACATCAGAACCATACAAATCTATCAGGTGATCAAACTGATCACAAGTTTCTCCATGAGTTCTCCTAAGCATTGCCATCACTAGTCAACATCTTAGCATTTTTACAAAGTTTAGATATGCCCCATATTTACTGTAGATTATAGGTTTAAGGATCCGCTCAGCTGGCTGCACAGGCAGACAGCTGTTTGACCATTCCTCTAGTCTGTGGGCTGCAGGTCTCTGGAAGAGAGACCTGTCTTTCTTTTGCAAGTTTCTGATCTGCTCTGCTGCTGAGGAATTTGCATACATTGGTTATGCAAATCATCTAGCTGTCTCATTTGTAGGCTGGTCATCCTTCAGGGTTTGTTGAAACACTCCTAGAGTGTCAGCCATTGTTGATCTGTTAAAGTTTACCTTAAGGTAATTCTTGGAACTGTTCTAGGCAGTTTCCTAGTGCAGTTAGATTGCATATCTGTTTTGTCTGTCTGTTGCGATTGTCCTGTCCCAGCGGTGGTCGACAGGAAATCGTTCTGTTTGTCTGGGTGCTAACCGGGGCCGCGGTTGCTACCGGTAGCCCCTTCTGATCTGTCTTGCTTGGATTTCACTAGTCTTGTGCTAGCGCTGTGGATCCTTCTGTTCTGTTTTCCTGGATCGCACTAGCCTCTAGCGGTAGTGCTGTGGATCCTTCTGATCTGTCTTGCCTGGATTGCACTAGCCTTGCTCTAGTGCTGTGGATCCTTCTGTTCTGTTTTCCTGGAGCAGCGGTTGCTACCAGCTATCTCATCTGCCTGTCTTGCTTGGATCGCACTAGCCCCTAGCGGTAGTGGGTGCGGATCCTTCTGATCTGCTTTCTGGTTCCTGAGCTCGGATCGCACTCGCTCTGACGGAAAGAGCAGTGGATCTTTCCTCTCGTATTCCTGTTTTCCGTTTGTCTGTCTTGTCTGATACGAACGCTTGCTGTAGGCTCGGTGAGGTAACCGCTAAGCAAGCACTCGCGTTTTTTGTTTCGTGTTTGTCTGTTGGTGGTTAGTTAGGCGTGCTTGTCTCTGTTGTGCTTAACACGCGGAGACCGTGCTGTAAACGCATTCGCTGTTGCGAATGAGTGCGGTGTTCGCGTTTAGTTAGCGTTTGTTATTTTCCTTATCTTCTCATTGTATGATTTGCTGTGCCTTTGCTACTCTCGTCCCCTGTCTTGCTTTAGCCTTGTGTCACCTCTGACAATCGCCTCTCTCGTGATTGCGTTCCTACTTTGTTTCTGCTGATGTGTGTTCACCGTCGCTGGGTCGCGACTAGATTGGTGAACACACATTCATCCTGTACCTGTGCTCTTTCTCTTTAAGGGCTGTTCAGCCCCGCATTGTCTTGATCTGTACAATCCCCATCTGGCATCTGTGGCCGTGCAGCGGTTGTACTCGTCTGCACTCCACAGCGCCATCTGCCGGTGGGAATTGCCCTCTACTGGTGCTTGCACCAAAGCTGGGTTCCCCCCTTCATACGCTTGTGGAGGATTTCCGCCGTGTCAGCGCACGCCTTGTGCGCTGATCACGGAGATTATTCCGCAATCGTTACAATAGGTTTACAGAATATAATAATTGGAATTTTTGGCATTCCGGTATCACGCAACCTTTTGTGTTTTTCTTGTTTGCTTGTTTGTTTTTTTACTTCAATCGAAAGTCTCTCTGGTCTAGGGCCAGCTCGGGGAGAAGCCAGTCAACCTACCAGTAGGTTTTCTGGGCATAAACAGAGCACCTGGAGGAAATCCACACAAGATCCTGTGCTATGACATACCTCTGTCAACGAACCCATTGTCTCTAGCTTCCACCTTCTCATACTATTGTATTAAACCTTTATCTTGTGGCAGTGTGGAGAATGAGACTGGCAGAGCTGTCCCGTGACAACATTACACACTTAGTTTTACAAGCTCAGCTGTCTTCTTAAATCATATCATCTGCAACATTAGCTTTCTCTGGAGGTGAGTATTTTGGTAGTTGCAGACAGTTCCATCTTTTGGATCATGTAGTTGATATTTCTCAGGGGGAGGAGCCTCAAGCTTGCAGGCTCTACGTCCCTTGTGGAACATCAGCCCACAGAGGGGACAAATAATTTAAAAGTGCTTGGGAAGGGTACCCCAGAATTTTCATTTTTAAATATGACCCTGGAAAAAAATACTGATTGAAGCATGAAGATGCTAGTGATGAACTATAAAATGCTGTAATGATGTTTCTTCCTGCAGGAGAGTGACCAGGGGCATAACGAGAGGGAAGCAGTGATGAGCAATTGTTTATAATCAATTGGCAATATTGTTTTTGCATTAATTGTCGCAAAAACAATAACGTTCGACTTTCGAGCGAAAATGTCTTTGAAAATTATTTTTAAATACGTTTATGATTTTTTTTGCATTTTTAGCGATTTTTCGCTGTAAAGGGTGTGATTTTTCATATTTTTTTGCTATTTTTAACTTTTGCTCTTAACTCATGAATGGCAATTTCAGTGAAAATTTTGTTAATTTTGGCGTACATTTTGGCAATGTTTTTTTTTTTTTTTTTTTTTGCGAAATATGACATTGCGATTTTTAAAGTTGAAAATAGCCTTTTCCATGCAAAAATTACTTGTCAAAAATTTGCAAGCAACAATGGAGGGACGTAGCCCCTGCAACCGCAGGGGGGCCCAAAGCTGTGAAGGGCACCATCTACTACCGTAACCTTCCCTTCCGCCAATACGGGGGACTTTACTTCAGTGTTTTTTAGAATCAGAATGAGAATTGACTTTATTCGCCAAGTGCGACCAGGTCACACCCGGAATTATTTATGGTACACACGGCATAGGATAGAGGAAGTTTGCAGGTACCAGTATTTAAACAGGTGAAAAAGACATACAGAGTGTGAAGATCATGATGGCAACACTTGTTTTATGACCCTTGTGAGATGGGCCCCAAGGTCGTAAGGGACACCAAGGGGAGGCAAGGTAACATTGTGGAGGCCCCATCAAAGTTTTGCTGGGGGCAGGGGCGTAACTAGAAATTACTGGGCCCCCTGCAAAAATTTGGATGGGGCAGCCCAGGTCCGTATTGTGGGTCTGGAGGGGTCGCAGCATGAGTGGAAAGCATGGCCGCAGATCAGCATGGAAGGGGGAACAGTCCCCCCCTCCCTCACCTCGGGCTCTCCTCTCTGCGCTCCCCTCCAGCATCTATTATCAGTGGCGACAGGCGGGAAGCAGCAACGCATACCTCCATCGCGGAGGTCTCCGATACCTGACGCTACTTCCTGTTTAAACAGGAAGTAGCATGAAGCACTGAGAGATCGGAGACCTCCGCGATGGAAGTATGTGTTGCTGCTGCCCGCCTGTTGTCACTGATAATAGATGCTGAAGGGGAGCGCAGAGAGGAGAGCCTGAGGTGAGGGGGGGGGGGGGGGGGGGAGACCGTTCCCCCTCCACGCCTATGTGCGGCAATGCTTTCCTCTCAGACCCCTCCAGACCCACAAACAGACCTGAGCGGGCCCTGGAGGGGCAGGGGCTGCATCACCTATAGTTACGCCAGTGGCTGGGGGTACCCATGAATAGTAGTCATGCCACTGACAATAACTCTAGATTATTCAGTTAGAATATTCAAGTAAAAGTCTGAAATACTCAACACCTCTACACCTAACAGTGCTCAGCTATTCAATTTAAAGTACACCTGTAGTCTCCCAAAGAAAAAAGTTAGATACTTACCTAAGAAGAGGAAAGCCTCTGGATAGAACAGATGGTTCCCATGTCCTCTTCAACACCACCTCTGCTGGCTGGGGCCCTCTGACAGTTTGCAGCCACGCTCACGTACGTAAACAAGTGTAGCTATACTGCCTCTGTGCAAGTGCAGCCAGTAGTACTGAGCTGGTTGTGGGTGAGTGGCTTTGGCTCACTGTGCAAGCAGGGCCGAACTTGCTCAGGCGCATTAAAGCTTTATTCTTTCACAAAGGTGAGTGTGGCCACACAAACCTATCCAACAAGCTCTTGTCGGATATCTTCAGAGGTCTATGCACTGGATCGGTGGGGTCGAGGAAGAGATAGATACCTGCGAAGCCTCTGGACTAAGCTTGGCTCTACCTAGGTATCTAACTTTGGAAGACTACAAGTTTACTTTAAAGGGCAACTGAAGTGAGAGGTAAATGGAGGCTACCATATGTATTTCCTTTTAAACAATACCAGCGCTCTCCTTTCTACTGCTATGCATTTGTAACCTAATTGCTGGTAGCACATTACGTATCCAGCAACAGGTTACCAACGTTAAGCCAGGATTAAGTGCCAGCCTTGCTTTACCCTCTTTAAGTTAGCACTGTGAGGGCAGTCAAAGTGGCCACTGCACCCCTACATGCATGATGCCGCCCAAAGTGCCCCGACTTCTCGCCCACCTTACCTCTGCAGAGTAGTGCGAGAACATTAATAACAGCAAAAGACTCACTGGCTCCAACATCATCTCTCCTTTGCAGCGTGCCCAGCAGCCTCTCCTTGGTAACAGCGGTGTCATGTAACAAGAGACGCCCCTGTTACCAAGGAGAGGATGCAGCGCCCGCTGCAGAGGAGAGATGACACCATCGCCAGAATGTTGAAACCGGTGAATCATTTGTAGTTATTAACACATCTGGCTATCTAAAGGTGTAGGGGAACACATCTGGCTATCTGAATGGGGGAAGGGGGCATATTTGGCTATCTATAGGGAGGCACATCTGGCTATTGATAGAGGGCACATCTGACTGGGCACATCTGAACAAGGTAAGGTAGCACATTTTGCTGTCTAAAAAAAGGGAAGAGGCACATCTGGCTATCTATAGAGGGGAAGGGGGCACATCTGGCTATCTAAATAGCATTTGAACATCCGGATCTGTCAATGACCAAGACCACATTCTGGTGCATGGCCACAGGACTGTCCAAGGGGCGCTGAAAGCCTTAGCTACATCCTCTATAATAATCCCCCTCTGTCGCTGCTTCCAGCTGTCCCTGTTATTTGCTACTGCGCATGTGCGCAGTACGGACAGCTGGACGGGACCAGGGAGCGAGCAGGGCGAGGCGGGTGCATGCACATGCGCACTGGTGGCGGCAGTAGAAAAAAGACCTACAGCTTGGGTCTATCTCCCTTGGGTGTATCTCCCTGTGCCCCTGTTTTTTGGTACTGCACATGTGCGCAGTACGGACAGCTGGATGGGACCAGGGAGCGAGGTGGGCGGGTGCAGGCGCGCATGCGCACTGGCGGCGGCGGTGGAAAAAAAACCTAGAGCCCGTTTTTAACTGGGCTTGGATCTACTAGTCTTTCTATAAAAGAAGACTCAGCTTTGCTTCAATCTTTTTATGGTATTTCCCCAAACATTCACAGTCTCATCACATTGACAAAGTATAAGTAATGTGCTTCACCCTTGTACCAGACAGATGTTTGCAAGAATAACCAAACAGCTGGCTATATGGCCAGAATTAGATTCCCAGGCCCTGACAATCTCATCCACTGTTAATGCAGATAACACACATAAAGAGCTGTTAAAAGATCCAACATCCTGCAAACCTTGTCATTTCCAACCCCCACATGTCAAAGAAATCCACTAAGTCCCAGACTGCAGCTGCTATGCTTCAAATAAAAAAAGGCCATACAAACTCAACCATACACTTCTACTGATATGAAACAGGAGTACATTTTTCTGGCACAAATAACACTGCCCAATTTTGCATTAATAAACATTTTCACTAAAACATTTGAAACAGTCAGAGAAAGATCACCTACAAGGCAACCTAGGCAGGTGCTTGGGGTCAATGGGTGTCAATGGGCTTGGCTGCCACCTCTTATCCCACCTAACCAAAGAGACTATAATTGGGAGCCAAAGTTATTAGTTTGGGCCCCATTTAATCCTAATGCTTCTACAGGAACAGTGCATAGGACAGAATATTGGCTAGTACAAAACATAATGTAATATAGCATACATATGAGGCCTGGAACCCACTTTAAGTCGCAAATCGCTATCGCTAGCGTTTTTAATTAGCGTTTTGTAAGCAATTTCATTAACGTTTTCTGGCGATTTTGGTAGTGATTTTAAAAAGTGTAAGCTTTTTGACAGTGATTGTGATTGTGATTTGCGATTAGCGATTTTAATTCTGATTGATTGTTTCAAATTATCATTATTATTATTTTTTTTACAGTTTTCAGTAATTTAAAATCCCACATAAATCTCTATGTGTAGCGATTCATGAGCGATTTGCCAGCGCTTCAATAATTTGCAAAATGCTGCATGTCCTGCGATCGTGAATTTGCTAATCGCAATCGATACTGTGGAATTTGTTACATTTATTTACATTGGTAGAGCGTTTAGGGAAATTGCTGGTGATTTAAAGCGCTCCCTAGACGCTCTAAAAGCTCTCTAGTGGGTTACAGCCCTGAGACTGGGCAACAGCTGAATGTGACCCAAGCGTCATAATACATTCATGATTTACAAAACATACCGAAAATGTGTATTTATAGAAGCATAATTAGGGTCGATAACCCACGGCTGAGGTAAACTACTTGAAAATGAGCTAATCAGCGCTGCCACGATCGTCAGGAACATTTTGTCAGCTCATAAATTTTTAGAATGTCATACTTAAGTGAAAGCAAACCTGAGGTGAAAGTAAACTGACTAAACTGATGAGATAAAAATTGTAAAAGTTATCTTTTTCAGAATCTGACAGTTTGAGGCTGGGTTCAAAGTGGGCATTGCATTGCGTCGCCTACAGAAAAGCGTACAGTCATGGAAAAGTTTGCTTCACTGTACTGTTAAAGCGGGAGTTATGCGGTCAGCACACTGCATGCAGTGCACTGGGATACTGCATTTCAACCAAACACACAACAACGGTCGCACTGTGAACTTCGCATTGCTACTGTATTGCAATGCGGCCTTCCGCGGTACAATGCAGCTATTATGATTCCCCTCAAGTCTCCACTGTGAACCCAAATGTATTTCCTGTGAGAAACATCTAACAAAAGTAGGTTTAATTATTCATTGCCTCAGCTGAATGACACTAAGAATGCAATTTGTGATCAGTGAGGGTCGCTACAGTCTGAATAGGTGACTAGGGAAAAACGGTCACTTGCATACCTGAATGTTTAACTCTTTAAAGGAATACTGTAGGGGGGTCAGGGGAAAATGAGTTGAACTTACCCGGGGCTTCTAATGGTCCCCCGCAGACATCCTGTGCCTGCGCAGCCACTCACTGATGCTCTGGCCCCGCCTCCGGTTCACTGATGTCACCAGGAGCGTACTGCACAGGCCCAGTATGGTCTGTGCCTACGCAGTACGCTTCTGGTGACATCAGCGGGAGCGAGGACACGGCAACGCACGCGCAGTGGTTTTCAGACTTTAAAGTCTGAAATTCCAGAAGTGAACCGGAGCATCGGTGAGTGGCTTCGCAGGCACAGGATGTCTGCGGGGGACCATTAGAAGCCCCGAGTAAGTTCAACTCATTTTCCCCCGACCCCCCTACAGTAGTCCTTTAAAGCAGAACAAGGGAAAAAAAGGAACGCAGCCTAATTATTTGTATGCTTGTACTGTACATACACATGTGTATCTAATCGTGTCACGTGTAAAACTCACACCGGGGCCCATAGCTCCTTAGCTACACCACTGGTTAATGCTTAGGGATAAGTGGATGCTTTACGCTTAGTGCTTTGGCCTGTATTTTGTTACATTTGTTCTTGGTGCTGTACATCCTGCTATGTTCCAAAATCAGGCAGCAGGACAAAGATTATAATGCTTTTGTATCAACACCTTGCTAACAAGAATAATGACCCCAGGGGATGCATTAGATCATTTTTCTTCTTCCACTCTGGCTGATAAACAAAATGCTTTGAAAGTAATTAATATGTATCGGTTGCTTAGGGTTGTTATAACAGAAAGGGAGGAAGATTAGAGTTGGGCCTACCATCTAATACAAAGTGGCATTATTTTGCATTGCATCACTGCAGTACATACCCTGTACCATGAAACATGCTAGTTTCTAAGGAGGTTCAGCTAACAAAATATAGTTTTGTAGCCACTAGCCAGGATTAGGTGATTCTGTGAGTTGTGTTTAGGTGATTACTGATCAGAAGTGGCTGAAACAACAATCTGCATCAGGGTCAACACAAGTTCCTCAAGTGCCAAAGGTAAAGATATGCCTAAGTGTGCCTCCCCCTGGCCTTAGTTGCTTACTTATATCACCCTCCTTCCCCAATCACTGCTTAGCCTAATAAGATGCACCCTGATGTCCCCACCCCAAATCAGACTCTTCCTCAATCAGTCTATATATTTTTTCCTGTGTGGTCTAGTGGTCCCGCTCTTCAGGGGCGTAGCAATAGGGGGTGCAGCGGTAGCGACCGCATCGGGGCCCTTGGGGCAGAGGGGCCCCGAAGGGCCCTCCCTCAACTACAGTATTAGCTCTCTATTGGTCCTGTGCTCATAATAATCACTTCTATAGATACTTTGAGTAGTGGTAATCATTAACAAGCTGTTCCCCATCCCCTTCTTGCTCCTCTGACACTGTAGTTGCCATTGGCAGGTTTTGGTGCGCCGTATCAATTGTTATGTATAGAGTGCTTGAGGGGCCCCATTGTAAGACTTGCATCGGGGCCCACAGCTCCTTAGCTACGCCACTGCCGCTCTTTTTCACAGCTTCCCCAGTAGCCTAGGGCCACCTTGTCATCCATCCCAATAGCTTTCCCTGGTAGTAATAATAATACCCAGTATTAACTCTTTGATAGTCTAGAGGTATCCCCTTCCCCTGTAATAATTCTTCCCTGATGGTCTAGTGCCCCCCCCCCCACCTTGAAGAGTTCAGCAGCTAAATGCATGGCTGTAAGTATTTGTCACCCCCACAGGTTCTTGTTCGGCTCTCTCATTCTCTCATTCATACTGCTTGCCTCTTGTGAAGTCATCAAGCCGATCCCTGGTACATGAAGACCACATGTCACCAGTATGAGTGAGAGGAGGAACCCGGAGGGGTAAGTCATACTTCGCCATCCACATTTCTAGTTGCAAAAATCAGAGCGGGGGGGGGGGGGAATCAGAGATTGGACACCAGGATATTACACCCTGGTTAGTGCCCCAGTTGTTGCCTGCTGTTATAACCACAGGCACATGCTAGCACACATTAATCTCCTTCGCTTACAACTGGTGGCAGAGAGAATGTGAATGTATTGTATTCAGGTTCAGGGTGCAAGTGGCTATTAACCCTTTAGCAGCCAAATAAAGTAAAACTTTGGTTGCAGGGCCAAACTTTTCCTGCCGCTGGGGAAGTGTGCCTTCCCCAGCCTGGCAGGCTCGGGAGGGTATGTGGCGGCAGGTAAGTGTGGCGCCAGGTAGTTCTCATACATACCTGTCTGGATGGTTGGATTGGCTTCTTCTTCCTCCACCGCGGCAGCGACGTACTCCCGGCGGGTCTTCTGGGTCCCGATCATATGATAGGTCTTCTGGGTCCCGATCATATGATATGACATGTGATCAGGATTCAGAAGACCGTATCAGTGTTACAGCGACATCGAGTGGTTGGGAAAGGGGTGATGTAAGAGTCTCTTCCATCACCCTTCTTCCACCACCAGGTGGTGCTGTAAAGCTGACACGGGGTTAAAGTAGTAATCCGAATCTTCATGGATTGCCAACTGCTTCTATTACATCTTACCAGAAAATGTAGCAGCACATGGCCTATAGAATTTGATAGTGTCAAAAAACGCTACCTCTAACCAATCTGTGGTAAACTGGTGAAGCAGGAGTTTGAAATAAACACTACTGTTCTCCATTGCTCCCTAAGGTGTTTACTACAGTGAAAATGGCAAATGCCGGGCGATAAATACAGTGTCCATCTAATCCTACCTAATAAGAGACAAGTGTCCCTGCGTACACTGTCTCTGTGTCGCTGGGTCCGTCCCAGACAGCCATTGGGACTTGAGGACGAGGCCAGTGAGCCGGGCGGGCGTATGCATGCTGTCAAAAAACAGACCTAGAGCCTGTTTTTAAACGGGCTTGGGTCTACTAGTAAGAAATAATGTGGCAGTTAGGTTCATCCCTACTTTATAAATATGGTGATTGAGGAATTGGCAATTCTTTGGCAATCTGACTTTGAGAAGAGAAATTTTGAGAAGAGAAAAATAGTTTTTAAAGTTATGGTGGAAAAGTGCATTTTCTCAAATGCGTGTTTGTTCAGACTTCATTGGAAATTGGTCTAGAAACCCAGAATGGAATCCAAGACTTAATTTTAGTGGTTTTGTCCCTCTCTATTCGGAGCAACTATATAAAAAAAAAAGAGAGCAGGGGGGGATTTGTGTATAGGAGGAGGAAACTGAAGTGATGAATGATTTAACTTATAATGAAAGGTTAAAAAAAATAACTTAATTTTAAATAAAAGAAGACTTACATGTTACCTAATTAATTTGAATAATTATACCAAAGGTCAGTGTAAAAAATTGTCAAATTAACTTCTTTATTTGCAAGGATAATACAGAGACCAAGGGGACTTGTAATAAAAGTGCCAAGTAAAATGGGTGCCTGATAATATTTATAGTTGAATATTAGGCCCCGTTCAACACTTGCATTTTGGAAAGTAAACAGACCGGATCCTGATCGGATCAGGTCCTGATCCTGATCAGAACCGTCCGTTTGTTTCAGACATGCATCAGGCTGCCTTCCGGATCCGTGGGCAAAAAATAGTGAAATTTAAATAAAAAAATGTTGGGGTCAGCAGAAGATGCACCTGGTGCACCTGTAGAATCAGGTTCCTCCGCTGTAGGCCTCACCTCCACCTCCGACATTCTGCCAAACAGCTCCAGCACGTCTGTCACTGCTGCTCCACTCCAGACATGCTTGGCCCATGTGTCCCCATCCGAAATGGCTGCTTGGATACGCATAGGAAGTGGGGTAGAACGTCAGGTTTTTGTAGGCAGTGTGTTCTGTGCCTTCCGTTTCCCATTGGTTTCTGTGTTCCGGATGGTGCTGTCAGGCTCAGGTCCAGCTCCGGTCCGGGTGCGCGGGCCGGAGATCGGGACCCAAAAAATAGCGCATGTTGGAAAAGTGTCCGGAGTCCGGATCCGGACCGGCTCCGTACTGTACGGAACGGACACGTGTGAACGTCCGCATAGACTTTGCATTGCTATGCAGAACGTACGTTCCGTTTGTACAGTATACGGTCCGGATCAGATCAGGAAAATCCGGACAGGGAACGCTAATGTGAACCGGGCCTTAGTAGGTTTCCTAATATACCGATATTCTACTATCCCCCAATGTAACCCTAATCTCACACTAACCCATAACCTATCTATGCCTAACACCAACCTCCCCCCACCTACTACTAACACAAACCTCCCTCCTATCTATGCTTAACACTAAACCTCCTTACCTACATCAACCTACCACTTTTCTGCTCTGCCGATAACCCGGCACCTAAATGACCCTCCGGCGATCGGCTTTATTCTAGCCAATCGCCTATTGATGCTCCTCTGACAATCCAGCACCTAATTGCCCCCCCCCCCCCCCCCACACACACACACACACACACACACACACCCACACACATACACTTTGCTATAATATATTCAAGCATCTATCATGGCTGAGCCAATAGCCAGTATTTGTCTATACAAAAGATGAGCTCCAGGTACCCAAATTAGCTTCAGTTTAGCTACAGTCTGTGGTGGCACCCAAAGTACCAGGCACCCAGTGCACATATGTTACTAAGTTGCAGGGAACATTATATGCATAGGAAGGGTATTTTAGCATAAAAAACAGAGGGTTCTTTTCAGTAATTTTGGTGAAAGTGTGGCTGTCTTACCATAGGAAGTGGTACCGGCAAAATCAATGACAAAATCTAAAGAGGGGCTGACCAAAATTCCTAGAGGTAATGGTATGATTTCTAAGGCATGGTCTATGGAGCCTTGATGCAGGGAAGTCATCTGACGGTGCAGTCATGTGGAACTTTTCCCACGTGACCCTATTTAGTTATTTAGGAGGCATTCTGACTAATTATTTTATTTGGGGGAACCCTGCCTAATAATGTTATTTGAGAAACACACTACCTAATTATGTTATTTGAGGGCCAGTCTGCTCAATTTTATTGGGGGGGGGGGGCTACGCTGCCCAAAAATATTATTTGAGGGGACATTTGGTGTGCGGAAATTCGCAATTGCGCGCAAAAACACTAGAGCAGCCACGATATGAGTTATCACGGTTTAGTGAATCAAGCCCATAGTACATTACCTGGAATATATAGGATACTTTTTATCCCCGTAACCAAAAAGTTGGCAGAGACAAATTCAAATTGCACTGGGAAAATGTAAACTGCAGCCATTCTTACGCTGTTTATGGCAGGGTTCTCAAACTTTGCACAGTTGGTCACTGGGGGACTGGAATTAATATTCAGAAAAGTGGGTGGAGCCTACAGAAGACAATCAAAATTCACCTATTGATTTTCCAGGGAAATATTTAATTGCTGCCATTTTTGCACTGTTAATGGCACAAGCCTCAAAATTGGGACAGTTTGTCATTGGGTGACTTTCGTTCAAATTCAGAAAATGGGGTGGAGCTACAAACAGCCAATCAGATTTAATTCATTTCAGTGCAAATTATTGATGCCAAAGACCGCACAAACTAGGTCATTGAGTAACTATGTATTGGGTTTGAAAAACTGGGCGGAGCCAACACCAGCCAAATACATACCCAGGCAACGCAGGTCCATCAGCTAGTAAGGAAATAAATGTCAGCCTCTATATCCCTCTCAGTTCAGGTGTGCTTGGATACTCGAGGTGACATGTGACATGATGAGATAGACATGTGTATGTACAGTGCCTAGCAAACAAATAACTATGCTGTGTTCCTTTTTTTCTTCCTCTGCCTGAAAGAGTTATATATCAGGTATGTAAGTGGCTGACTCAGTCGTGACTCAGACAGGAAGTGACTACAGTGTGACCCTCACTGATAAGAAATTCCAACTATGAAACACTTTTCTAGCAGAAAATGGCTTCTGAGAGCAAGAACGAGATCAAAAGGGTCAATAGTACATAGATTTTAGCTCTGACATACTTCAATGAATGTGTCATTGAGCAAAAACAATAAAACAGTTAAAACTTAAAATGTAGATTTAAACATAAAATAACACTGGAATATCTTAAAAAGTCATTTTTAGGGGAACATTTTTTTTGCCTCGGGTGTCCTTTAAGGAGGAAACCCTCGTTGAATGAATTCATGGTACCTTGTTTGTCCGAACAGGCCACACAAATCAAAGGCAGCTTTGCTTAGGACTTAGGACTTAGTAGTAATTTTGTTGTGTCGGAATTCCGGCAGGAAGCTGAGTTCCATAGCTGTAGCAGAGTGATGTGTAATCAGTGTCCATTGTAGGAAGGTACATCTGTCAGATAAATACAAAAATACTTTGAACAAATAAAATAGAGGTTCTTTAAGCAGCCACTTACAGTTATTTTTAATCTGCTGTATGTTTTTTTCTTTGTTTGTTTTGTTTTATTTCCTTTTTGCCTGGAGTTAAATATGAATTAGTGCCTGACCTTTGAAATCCGCAAGGCTTAGCTACTATATTTACATGCCACAATCTTTCTGCACACATGATATTTCCTTCCAGCTTTACAGTGTTTGTGAATAATTTAAAGTGATGGAATGGAATCTACAACCCATTTCCCTTTTTTGTTATTCCCAGTCACAGTCCCTCTCTATGGCTATCTATCAGCCCTGTTTTTGTAGCCCCCACCTGCTGACATCAGGCCTAACCATTATAGGCAATCAGATCCCTTTCTGCTGCCACTAGTCTCACACCTGCAGCCCTAAGTACCCTTCCGTCAGCCGCCAGCAATCCTCCTACAGTCAGTGGATGTGGGTCCAGTCAAAAATGGCGCATATGAAAAATGGCGCACGGTGATGCCGCAGGTTTTTTTTGCCGCTTATCGTTATTTAACAATAAGCTATAAACGTTATTAAACATTATTTAACATTTAGCTATAAAACCATATCAGCCAGATAACAGATGCTACAAATATAAATGCCAGGGCTCTGCCCCTGCCACTGAAAGTACTTTTTACTCTGTGTATGATGCTGCAGGCTGGTAGCTGGCTGGCAGTGCCCGCTGTCTAGTGGTGCTGGAAGTGGTCAGGCAGCCAATCCCATGTGGGTGACCCAGCACACTGCTGCCTGCGTGGCATTTCGGCTCCTGCTGCTGCACTCTCCTCCTGCCAGCATCATCCCTGTACTGTGCCAACCATCCTCATCCCAGGATCTGCTTTTCCTAGACGGCAGAGGTGGCAGGGCAGGGCTGATGTGTCTGCTCTCCACCCGTCCACGCCTCTCTCTTCCCTCCTGCTGCTTATTTTGAAACTTGAGAAGCCACCACATACGAGGAAATTGTGTCAGTGAATGAGCCAGCAGCCGAAGAAACTCTCCTCATGGTTGGTTAATTAACGTTAAAGAGAGTAAAATTATAATTAGCGATATGTGCTTAACAATAGAGATGGCCCGAACGGTTCGCGCCAAAATGCGAACTTTATGCGAGTTCGGACCCGTCCCTTATACTACATCATTGGGCTAAACTTTGACCCCCTACATCAGTCAGCAGACACATGGCAGCCAATCAGGCTGCACTCACTCCTGGACCCCCCCCCCCCCCCTTCCCCCCTTAAAAAGGCAGCAGTGTCTCCCATTTTCTCACTCTGTCTGCTGTTGATATTAGTGAGAGAAGGGAGAGACATTGGAGAGATAGGGAAAGTGATAGTTAGGAGGTCTGTTAGCTGGCTCCTTGCTGATATTTATTGCTGAAAAGCACCCCAAAACAGCTCTTTTGAGAGCTAATGTTTTTGTGATGTGCTTTTTTGTGTGTGTGTGTGTGTGTGTCCCACTGACACTGCATATACAGCCCTGTCTGTCACAGCTGGCCCTTGCTAATTGCTGTTACTTACTGTGCCAGGCCCAGCACATTCAGTGCCTACCTTTTCACTGCACCTGTGTGACTGCACATTGCATTAGAGTACATTTGTAATCGGCGCCGGTAGACTTGAGCTCAGAATACAGCTAGTATATGGCTGATCCTGCTTCTGCACAAGTCTGGGCCGATTTAATTACTATTCCCCCTCCAGGCCGCCATGGATAGTAGGGGAATGAAATAATTCGGCTTCCAGCGATTGCTGGAGGCAGAATTATTATGTTTTTAAGCAACCTCGGCTCCGTCTTCTGACGGAGCCGACGTTACTCACTGAGCGCTGCAATAGGAATGATTCCTATTGTAGTCTATGGAGGCGCCGGCTGCGCCCAAATCAAGCAGCGCTGAAAAGCACTGCTCCGATTGCATTATACCAGTCAGTGCATACCTTTCACTTGAATGGATAGCAAACTTGCCCTCCATAACAGATTCTCGTTATAGGATTTCAAGTGTATTCGTCCCATCATTATACAGCAGTCAGTGTATACCTTTTAATGCATCTGTGTGACTGCACATTGTATTATAACAGCAGTCAGTACCTTTCACTGCATCTGTGTGACTGCACATTATATTATACCAGCAGTTAGTGTATACCTTTCACTGTATCTGTGTGACTGCACATTGTATTAGTCAAGTCAGTGCATATCTTTCACTTCATCCCCCCCAATATGGACAAAACAACAGGCAGAGGCAGAGCCAGAGACAGGCCACCTGGCAGGTCTGTTCGAGGTCGTGCTGACGTGATTTTGTGCGGCCCGCGACCAAAGTACAGTGTTCAGAAGGCACGTGCCATCAACTCCCAAGATTGTCAGGACGTAGTTGATTTAACACAGAACACCTCATGTTCCTCAGCTTCCGCACGGAAGCGTGACATATCTTCCTCCTCCTGCTCTGATTCTGGCCCTCCACTTAACATTCAGTCGGCAGCTATCACATCACCAAAGTGCCAACATCCCAGGGCTCAGCGTTGTGGAAATTTTTGTGTGTGTCTGCCTCAGATGAGAGCAATGCCATCTGTACTCTATGCCCCCGAAAATTGAACCGTGGAAAGACCAAGACCCGCGTAGGGAGAACTGCCTTACAAAGGCACATGATGAAAAAGCAAAAACTGCAATGGGATGACCACCTGAGGAAAAGCAGCACACAAAAGCAAAGCCACACAGCGCAGTGGAAGATACCAGGCCGCAATTATTTCTCAAAAAAGGCGATACTCAAACTGTACCGTGATGTTGAAAGGCATGTGGCGTCATCTCTGGCACACAGCATTGGGTCAAGGGTCCATCTGACCATGGATGCCTGGTCTGCTAAGACAGTCCCCACATACAGCATCTCTGCCTGCATGCCATGTGACTGCTTGCCCCAAGACTAAGTCGGTCCCCAGACAGCATCTCTGCCTGCAGACCACTTGACTGCCTTCTCTGCCACCACCAACAGGGTCCAGGACTCCAGGTGGATTCCTGAATTTTTAAGGCCACTGCAAGCAGCGGCCGCTAACAAAAAGCATAATCATTTTTCTGGTGCATGTACATGCCTGCCTAATTTTTCTGGCAGCACTGCACCTGCAACAACCAAACAAAAGGCATGTACATGTGTCGATTCCCCTTCGTGATCGTTACCTTGCCACATTGAAGGGGCTTGTATATCACAATGAAGCAATGACCTATATGAGTGTGTTGGGGGCACATCTGTCCTGTTCCCCTTATTGTGAAGAATAATTCAACAGGTAGTTTACTCGCCCTTCAATCATCACACTGTGTAAGTTCCGGTAACTTGTTTAATGTAAATGATCAAAAGAAGGTAAAACTGTAAATGCAAACAAAAGCATAGTATCAGACCATGCATGCAATGCAAAGGTGTGGATTCATACACTACAGCATCTATCAAACATCATATGCATGAGAATACACTGTACAACATAGAATGCTGCTGCAGATGAGGAAACTATCACATCATAAACTATGGATCAGAACATGTATAACAGCATGATGAATGAATCTGAGTGTAGAACAACTACACAGATCTCAGAGCATGTGACAGGCATCTCCCAACATACATGAGCTATGGCCTAGCTATAAAGCTCTAACAAATGCATGTATATGTTACGGCCAGAACCCGAAGTTTGGCCAGAACTAGAAGTGGCCGGCCACTTCGGGTTCTGGCCGGCCAATGCGCGAACTGGCCGCTGCGCTGCGGCCAATGTGAGAAATGAAACAATTCCTGTAAGGTTTAATGTGATGTTGTGGCCGCAGCGCAGCGGGCAAAATGTATCACACATCTTTACTTTATTCAATGGCATTAAGCCGCCCGGCTTTTTCCTCTGCCTCTCTCTCCTCCCCCCCCCCCCCCCCCCCCCCCGCCTCTCTCTCCCCTTCTCTTATGGGCAGCCGGCGGGGACACGCGTGTCCAGGAGAGTCGTTCCTCGCGGCAGGAGAGCAGAGCGGGGAGGCTGCAGACATTGCTTCTGCCAGCACCCGCTCTGCAAGAACGGCAGGATTCCCCTGCCGCGACGAACGACTCCGGAGGGACACGCGTGTCCCCGCCCGGCTGTGCCCATAAGAGAAGGAGAGAGAGAGGCGGGGGGGGAGGAGAGAGAGGCGGGGGAGGAGGAGAGAGAGGCAGAGGAAAAAGCCGGGCG
This sequence comes from Hyperolius riggenbachi, assembly GCF_040937935.1. Lineage (NCBI taxonomy): Eukaryota > Metazoa > Chordata > Amphibia > Anura > Hyperoliidae > Hyperolius > Hyperolius riggenbachi. The sequence goes on from NC_090653.1 coordinate 219,534,418, forward strand.
GCTTAATGCCATTGAATAAAGTAAAGATGTGTGATACATTTTGCCCGCTGCGCTGCGGCCACAACATCACATTAACCTTACAGGAATTGTTTCATTTCTCACATTGGCCGCAGCGCAGCGGCCAGTTCGCGCATTGGCCGGCCAGAACCCGAAGTGGCCGGCCACTTCTAGTTCTGGCCAAACTTCGGGTTCTGGCCGTAACATATACAACAAATATGCATTCTACATTGCAGATATAGGTAAAAGGTGAGGTTTGACATACCAACGATGCTTGGATTGGCGTGGATGAAGGATAGATGGATGTGGATTGCAACAGCACAGTGGGAATCTGGCTGGGCCTGTACCTCAAACTGCTTCCTGTTCACAGAGCATCTATTTCCTCCCTGTCACATGACTTCTGGATAATACAGCAAGGAACAAATGCTATTTTGAAAGTGTCCACTAGAGGGAGTAGAGTTCAATTATACTGATTAATAGAATCTGGCTGTGGACAGACAGCACACTCCCCGCCTGGTATCTATAAGATACCACACTTTAACAAACTACTGAAAGTTACTCTGCAGGAGATAGGACCAAGGCAAGTTCTGTTACTGGACTAGTGAACAAACCTGAACTTCTCTCGCTAGTGAGTTCTACCCCTAGCTGCAATCTTTGTGAGGGGAAGTTTTATAACCCGTCCCATTGGCCACTGAGTCTTCTTAGTTCGCTGGCTTTTGAAAAGGACGTCACCTGGCTGAACTTTAGGCCTGTCTGGTGGCCGCTTCTTTGGCACCTCCACTCCAGCAATCGCTCTCTCCGTAACATGCCATACTTGGTGCCGTGCCTGGGTATGAAGGATGTCCTTAGTAATGATTTCCTCTTGTACACTTTTCATGATGACTGCTCTGGCCTTGAGGAACTCAATAAGGTGCAGTCCTCTGCAGAGGTGCCAAGCTTTGTAGTGTTCAGGACAATCTTGTGCTTCTACCTTGTGTAGTTGGGCAATGGGATGTCGACCTGGGATAATGACTGGGTTTTCCTCATCGTAAATGTTGCCCAGAATGATTTTACTATCAGTGAAATAGCTAACAGTGTCTATGTTCAAGTCGATTTCTGTGGTGATGAATTCAGCAATGTCCACAGCAAGGACAGCTGCGCTAAGCTCCAGCCGTGGGATGGTGAGTTCTGGACGTGTGGTTAGCTTTGCCTTTCCTAAGACGAACCCAATGTGAGCTTCTCCTTGAGCATCGACAACCTTTAAGTAGGCTACTGCTGCTATTGCCTGGACAGAGGCATCTGAGAATACATAAAGTTCCTTATACTGAGCATTAGAGCAGGAAATCGATCCATAAGGTCTGGATACCTCAACATGTCTCAACTGCTGTAGGGATTCTCTCCAATCTTCCCACTGCTGTTTCTTCTCTTCAGGTAGGGGTGCATTCCAATCTTGAGTATCTGCAGTGAGATTACGAAGAAGAAGTTTTCCTCTTATGGTGACTGGTGCGGCTATACCTAGAGGATCATATACACTGTTCACAGTAGAGAGGACTCCTCGACGAGTGAAAGGTCTTTTTTCTTGTGATACTTGGAATGTCAAAACATCTTTTTTGAGGTCCCAGCTAATGCCAAGGCTTCTCTGAATGGGTAATGCATCAGCACTGAAATCAAGATCCCTTAGGTCACTTGCCCGATCTTCTGAAGGGAAGGCCATCATGACTTCTCTGCTGTTTGATGCTAGCTTATGTAGGTGTAGGTTGGAACATGCCAGCATCTCTCTAGTTCTCTTCAAAAGGTTGATGGCTTGTGTTGCAGTCGGAAGAGATTTTAGCCCATCATCAACGTAAAAGTCTCTTTCCACGAATTCTCTTGCATCTGCACCAAACTGTCTTTCTGCTTCGCGTGCTGCGAGTTTGAGGCCAAAAATGGCTACTGCTGGTGAGGGGCTGTTGCCAAAAATATGCACTTTCATCCGCCATTCGATGATGTCTTCTGCTGGGTTATTATCCTTATGCCAGAAGAATCTTAAAAAGTTCCTATCTTCAGGTCTAACCAGGAAACAATGGAACATTTGACCAATGTCAGCCACAAAGGCAATGGCGTCCTTTCGAAAGCGAAGTAATACTCCTAAGAGATTGTTGTTGAGGTCTGGACCTTTCAAAAGGATGTCGTTCAGAGATATCCCACCACACTGGGCACTTGAATCAAAGACCACCCTGATTTGCAAGGGTTTCTTCGGGTGGTATACCCCAAACAGAGGCAGATACCAGCATTCCTCTTTTGTATCAAGGGGTGGTGCTACTTCACAATGGCCATTCTGTATCGTTTTCTCCATGAAGGCAAAGAAATGTTCTTTCATGTTAGGCTTCTGCTTGAAGGTTTTCTGAAGAGACCTGAATCGGTGCAAGACCTGTGTCTTGTTGTTTGGCAACCGCTGTCTCTGTGCTTTAAAAGGTAGTGGAGCAACCCAACTGTTGTCTTCATCCCTGTAGAAACCTCTCTTCATAATCTCCATGAAAGCAAGCTCACTGTGGGAAGGAGCCATTCTGTCATCTTCTTTGGTAATTTCAAAGGCTGTGTGTCCAAGACAGTCTTCCATACAAGAGGAATTCCATACAGATGAGGCCTGCAGGGTCAAGGGTGTGCTTGTATTGAAGCTTTCCTTCACAGTGAAGTAGTTTGGGCAAGGTGTGAACAGCGATCTCCTGCCATTGTCTAAGGTGTTGGTATAGAGGCTATGCACCGTCTCTGGTCTGTGGACCCCACCTAGACATATTTGCCCACAATAACCCACCCCAGGTCTAATCTTTGGGCGTAAGGAGAGTCGTGTGGCCCGTTAATGTGGTCCCTGACCTTGTGGATCCTAATAATATCTCTGCCTAGCAACAGGAGAATGGAGGCATTAGGATCAAGCTCAGGTATCTGAGTGGCTAACTGTCTCAGATGTGTATGATGAAGTGCAACCTCTGGAGTTGGGATCTCTGATCGAACATCTGGGATTTCATCACATTCTATCAGTGTGGGTAGTGGAATGGACACCTTTCTGTCAAGGGATTCCAACTGAAAGCCATGTACCATTCTCCCAGTAGTGTTAATCACTCCTGCACATGTTCTGAGGGAATAGGAAAATTGGTGACCTTTTGACCCAAAAAGCTCAAATAACTCTGGTCTTGCCAAAGATCTATTGCTCTGGTCATCTAAGATTGCATAAACTTTGATAGCTCTTTCCCTATGCCCTGTAGGATACACATTGACCAAACAAATTTTTGAACATGACCTGCCTTGTGGATTCTCTCTACAAACTTCAGTACACATGGCTGACACATCTGGTGCTGAGCTATTTTCCTGTCCCTCCCCGCCATGCTCTCCCTCTGTTTCAGCCTTCAAGGTCCATGGAGCGGGACCGGGATGCATAGCAGACACATGCTTATTGCTATCACATTCAGTACAACAAATAGTCTTATCACAGTCTTTTGAAAAATGTGAAGTAGATGCACAACAATGATAACAAATGTTATTTTGTTTCAGGAAGGCCTTTCTTTGGACTAAAGGCTTTACCCTGAAACCACGACATTCATGCAAAGGATGGGGCTTGCGATGAATGGGGCAACCTTGGGTAAGGTCCACTGTCTTGGCATGGGCAGGCTCTTTCTGTGATTGTATATTTGGAGAAGTCTCAGTCTTGTGCACTGAGACAGAAGTTCTATGAGTAGCATTCTTGTGATGGTGTTTCTCTAGTCTCTGACCATCAGAGCTCTGAGGGGACAGGATGAACCCTGGGTCATTGCGCATCTTTGCTTGTTGTGTAATAAAACTCACAAAGAAAGAGAATGGGGGAAAAAGCACTCGGTGCAGTTCTTTGTATCTGGAACCCTGAGTCATCCACCTCTCTTGTAGGGAAATTGGCAATTTTTGAACAATGTTACTTATACCTCTAGCTGTATCAAGAATGGCTAAACCTGGAAAGTCACCTTCTTCCTTTGCAGCTTGCATTTCCATTAGCAGATCTCCTAACTCTCTGAGCCTGATGTGGTCTTTACTGGAGATTTTCCCAAAGCTGTCTACTCTATTCCACAGCGAGTCCTCAATAATCTCAGGAGCCCCATAGCACTCATCAAGTCTCTGCCATGCCATCTGCAAGCCCTTTCTGGAGTCGTTCACATGTACAGCTTGTATGCGTTTTACCTGCTTGCGTGAGTCAGTGCCTAACCATCTCACCAAAAGATCTATTTCTTCTTTGTAAGAGAGATTAAGATCTGCTATAGCATTTCTGAATGAAGCCCGCCAAGCCCTAAAGTTCTCTGGCAAATCGTCAAACTGCACAAGTCCCTTAGAAATGATTTCTCATCTTGCCATATATCTTACCAGATCTGATGTGACTTGGTTATGAGCTAGTGAGTCTGTATAGTGATTAGCTGGTGGTATCATTCTCGCATCTGATGAATGAGTATAAGTCCCTTTTTTCACTGGAGGTCTAGGATAACTGTAGCCGTCAGGTGGATCTGAGCAGTAGTGTGGAGTGTCACATCGCTTGCTGTCCATCGCAGGATCTTCCTGGAAGATCTGACCTCTGGAGTTTCTCATTGGAGGGGCATAACATGATGCGTCTGCAGTTAAGGGAGGGTCTTGGCAAGAAGCGTTCTGCTGATGGAAACTTTGCTGAAGTGGAAAGCTTGCATTGCTGTGTGGGTACTCGTTTCCATCTTCTGCGATTGGATCAGATTGATGGAGTATCTGTGAATGTTATCTCACGTAATCCTCAGTACGCTGTAATGCAGCTTCTTGCTGTAAGTCAGACTGGATGTCTTGTTTGTCGCTAAAGTGGTTGTCAGTTTCTAATGCAGCCTCTAATACTTGTGCTTTTGCAGTTGCTGCAGCTGCTGACTTTTTCAAGCTGAGTACTTCTAGTGAAGCTTCTAGACATGCCTTTTCTTGCTTTATCTTTGCTTCTTGTTCTGCAAATGCTATCTGTGCCTTCATGGCCTCTGCTTCGGCTCTGGCTAGTGCTGCGGCTTCAGAAGCACGGGATCGATGTGAGAGTCTGGATGAGAGTGACACTCTAGATCTTGTCTTGTGTGAAACTTCAGACATCTTTGTGTTGCTAGGTGTGGGTCTATGAGACAGTACCTTCAGTCACTCTGAAGTAGAAGCTGTGGCTGCACGGTGATGTTGTGCAGTGTTGATGCACCCGGATGAAGCGCTTATTCTGCTTGTCTTGCTCTATCGCATTCAAGGGCCTTCTCCGTGGAAGCCGTTGTTTTACTGTCCTGTTCCCCTTATTGTGAAGAATAATTCGACAGGTAGTTTACTCGCCCTTCAATCATCACACTGTGTAAGTTCCGGTAACTTGTTTAATGTAAATGATCAAAAGAAGGTAAAACTGTAAATGCAAACAAAAGCATAGTATCAGACCATGCATGCAATGCAAAGGTGTGGATTCATACACTACAGCATCTATCAAACATCATATGCATGAGAATACACTGTACAACATAGAATGCTGCTGCAGATGAGGAAACTATCACATCATGAACTATGGATCAGAACATGTATAACAGCATGATGAATGAATCTGAGTGTAGAACAACTACACAGATCTCAGAGCATGTGACAGGCATCTCCCAACATACATGAGCTATGGCCTAGCTATAAAGCTCTAACAAATGCATGTATACAACAAATATGCATTCTACATTGCAGATATAGGTAAAAGGTGAGGTTTGACATACCAACGATGCTTGGATTGGCGTGGATGAAGGATAGATGGATGTGGATTGCAACAGCACAGTGGGAATCTGGCTGGGCCTGTACCTCAAACTGCTTCCTGTTCACAGAGCATCTATTTCCTCCCTGTCACATGACTTCTGGATAATACAGCAAGGAACAAATGCTATTTTGAAAGTGTCCACTAGAGGGAGTAGAGTTCAATTATACTGATTAATAGAATCTGGCTGTGGACAGACAGCACAACATCCAAGATAATAAGGTCGTTAATTCATTGTGGACAGACCAAATTCGATCAATGGACAGTCACTGTTATTCTGTCATTGAGCTACCTGAGCCCGACCATATGGGCTTGAAAACCGCCATAGCCTGCACTCTCGCCATCGTGCGCACCAGTCCAGCACAACCATCACTACACAAACAGCTGTTTTCTTCTGGTGCGTTACACAGTGAGTTTGGTCTGTCAGTGTGAGGCAGTACACTTATTAGCATTTTGTGGGACAGCGAGGAGAACGCCAGCGCATACCACTAAGGCTGCATCTGAAATGACAACCAGCTCATGTGTGCAGCACCTAAATAGGCTTTCTGCACACTTCGCAGCATCTGAATTGAATGCGAAGTGTGCAGAAAGCCTATTTAGGTGCTGCACACATTAGCTGGTTGTCATTTCAGATGCAGCCTTAGTGGTATGCGCTGGCGTTCTCCTCGCTGTCCCACAAAATGTAAGTTACACATTTTTTTGCTTAGCTGCTCCCAAGGTTTTAAATATAGGTTAGGTCACTTGCCTGGAGGTTTGCCTCACCATGGCGCAAGTGTCTAGTACTTTATACTTTGCATGCAAACCATATTGGAAGCTAAAGTTCCTCCTAGTGTAATAAATGTTAGCATTGTTTTGGATGCAGGGCATGCATTTTTCAGTCTAATAGAGGCGGTGTATGCCTATGCGATTAACCATTCAATTGCAACATATGTTTAGGGATGCGCAGCCTTCCCCCCACTTTTTTCTTAACTCTGCAAGTACACTAATTACACTACCTGATTGATGTATACACATGCAAGATGTTTTAAAGCACTTTAGGCCTGCAATTTAGCAATGCAATGTGATTTCTGCCCTTAAAACCCTGCCGTGCGTCAAATCTGTAATTTTCCCCGGGACTTTTGGGGTGTATCCCACTCCGCCATGCCCCCCCCCCCCCCCTCCAGGTGTTAGACCCATTGAAACATCTTTTCCATCACTTTTGTGGCCAGAATTAGTGTTTGTAGTTTTGAAAGTTCACCTGCCCATTAAAGTCTATTGCGGTTCGCAAAGTTCACAGGTTCGCAAACTTTTGCGTAAGTTCGCGTTCGAAGTTCGCGAACCGAAAATTGGAGGTTCGAGCCATCTCTACTTAACAATTTAACCTTTCAATTAGTTTTTTGTCTGTGCGCCATAATTAAACATTGATATTGCTAAATAACGTTAAGGCTATGTTTTCAATGCGGTGCCATTTTTAAACATCGGCACTATGCGCCATTTTGCTCTGACCCCGTGAATTTACCCTTCTACAGATACCCCCTTCTCAATGAGCCATCAAGGCACATCTGCTCAGCAGCCCCAAGTCCTCTTCCTTAGTCATTTGCTCTGTATAGCATGATATCCCATACATTGCCTCAGACAGGAAGAAGTTGATGGCTGCACTTTGCTACTATTAGAAAGAATGAAATACTCGTACACACAGTATTGCACTAATGATTGATGCACAATCATTAAAGGGATACTTAAGTGTACAAAAAAAATGACTTTTACTCACCTGGGGCTCCCCTCAGCCCCCTGCAGCTGAACGGTGCCCTCGCCGTGTCCCTCCGATGCACCTGGACTCGCCGGCGGCCACTTCCGGTTTGGCCGTCACCGGCCGACAGGCTGGGAACGTGGCTGATTATCCGCGTTCCCGGCCGCAATAGCGCCCTCTATAATGCTATTGCGGCCGGGAACGCGGGTAATCAGCTGCGTTCCCAGCCTGTCGGCCGGTGACTACCAAACCGGAAGTGTCCGCCGGCGAGTCCAGGTGCATCGGAGCGATACGGCGAGGGCACCGTTCAGCTGCAGGGGGGCTGAGGGGAGCCCCAGGTGAGTAAAAGTCATGTTTTAAGCAGACTTAAGGTTTCCTTTAAGGGTAACAGTTATGTGTATACACCTCTTTAGTCTTTCTCTCATACTGTGCTCACTGCTCCAAGCATTCCTGATGAGCCCCTAACTCCTGGTCCCCTCAGCATGTGTTCTTCCTGCTCCTTCCCATAAAGTGCCACAGATACCTATCCTGTTTCTCCCACTCCTGATGCGCCCTACTCTTGGTTTGCATAAACTGTTCTCCATGTTCCTTTCCTGGTTCTCTTGGTACTGTCCCCTCACCCTCTTTCCATATTCCTTCCACTGTATTTGCCTCCCACCCATAGTGTGCCCTCCACTTTTGGTCCAATTAGTGCTGTGCTTACTCTCCTCCTCCCCACAGTCTCCATTGATCCTTCCCTAATACTGTGCTCCTTGCTCCTGCCCCCACCCATAATTTGCTCCTTGCTTCTGGTCCCTTCAGTAATGTGCTGTTCACTCCTAACCACCCAACCCATGCCCCCTAGTCCTCTCCTCATACTGTGCTCCATGATGCTGGCTTACCTCTCCATGGTATGACTCTCACTCCTTGTCTTCCACTGTCCATCTTATCCCTCAACTTCTGGATCTCTCCCGTCACAGTGTCCCTGCTTCCCACAGTGAGCTGCTTTTTCATACTGACAATTCCCCTGTCCAGACAGTGTTTGGTGGGAGGAGGCATCATCCTGATGCATCTCAGTAGTGGGCACACAGGCTTCGCAGGAAGATGTTACTTTGTATGTCCTGCCAAACTCTATCCAGACAAAGAAGTTATCGGAACAGGGACAGGAGCTGCAGGGAGCACACTATACAGTGGCATAGCAATAGGGGATGCAGAGGTTGCAACCGCATCTGGGCCCTCGGGCCAGAGGGGCCCACCCTCAAGCACAGTATTAACTTTTTATTGATCCTGTGCTGATAATATTCACTTCTGTAGATGCTTTATATAGTAGTGATCAATAACATGCTGTTTTCCACCCCCTTCTTGCACCTCGGACACTGTGGTTGTCCTTGATTGGTTTTGGTGTGCGGTATAAATTTGGTATGTATAGAGTGCTTGGGGTGCGGCAATGTTAAACTTGCACTGGGTCCCAAAGCTTCATAACTATGCTACTGATACCATAGGTGGGTAGTTGATCAGAAGTAGGAGTCACATTGTGTCAAGAAGGTAGCAGGTTCCTTAAAGGATACCCGAACTGACATGTGACATGATGAGATAAACATGTGTATGTACAGTGCCTAGCACACAAATAACTATGCTGTGTTTCTTTTTTGTTTCTCTGCCTGAAAGAGTTAAATATTAGGTATGTATGTGGCTGACTCAGTCCTGACTCAGACAGGAAGTGACTACAATGTGACCCTCACTGATAAGAAATTCTCATTTTTACCTCTTTCTTACTCTCACAAGCCATTTTCTGCTAGGAAAGTGTTTTATAGTTGGAATTGCTTATCAGTAAGGGTCACACTGTAGTCACTTCCTGTCTGAGTCAGGACTGAGTCAGCCACTTACATACCTGATATTCAACTCTTTCAGGCAGAGAAAGAAAAAAGGAACACAGCATAGTTATGTGTGCGCTAGGCACCGTACATACACATGTCTATCTCATCATGTCACATGTCAGTTAGGGCAGAGCTCCCCAACCCTGTCCTCAAGGCCCACCAACAGTACATGTTTTGCAGGAAACCACAAACATGCACAGGTGGGGTAATTAGTGTCTCAGCAGAGCTGATTAACTACCTTGGTGGGCCTTGAGGACAGGGTTGAGGAACACTGAGTTAGGGTATCCTTTAAAAGATACGTCCAAGGGGATTAAAAAACAAAGATCCACTTACTTGGGGCTTCTTCCAGCCCCTGGCAGCCATCCTGAAGCCGGCCCGGAAGCTGACCTGGCGAGGTCGCTCTGCACCGGAGGAGACCGGCAGCCAGCGGAGCTGCGGCGAGGGCACAGGACAGCTGCCAGGGGCTGGAGGAAGCCCCAGGTAAGTGGATTTTTGTTTTTTGGACATTTTCTTTGAAGGCAGGCCTGACTGATTCTTCCTTCGGTCACATCACAGTTTCGATAGCAATAATTATACCTGCCACGGCACGTCAGCTTCAAAAGAGGTGTGACAATATTCCCTAGAGGGTTCGCATCTCTATATATCTCTTGATCTTCCTAGTTCCACATCGCACTCTAGCCACTTTCAACCATCATATGGGGAAATTAAAAAAAAAACCAAACATAGGAAGCAGGCTAGGAAGAAATGACCATTCCCATAGCTGCAATACAGCCACTGAATAAGAGGATCCCATTTGATGTGATCTGTTTTTTGCCATTTGTCATTTTTCTAATCCTCGATCCTGTTCCACCACAAGATACTTGTATGTAAATTGAGTGGAGGTAATAGAGTTTAGCTATACTAATCAGTGTCCTACTCCCTACACTATATTTTATGTGACGTCCTCTAGTGGTGTCTTTCATGACGTGCACCATTGCAGGGGTCATAGAGTTAGACTGAGACTGACAGGCTAGAGCATACATGTCAAACTCCGACCGTGGTCCAAATATGGCCCTCAGAGCCATTAAATTTGGCCCTCAAGTGGTTTCCCCACTTTTCATTATGTTTGGCCCACTCTAGACCACCAAAGAAGCTATATTGGAGGTAAAGCCCTAGAACACCTTGGAAGTCATATAGGGCAGGTAGGGGGAAAGCACTAAACACCAGGGAACTGTATAGGGGAGGGTGGGGCCACTAGACACCAGAAAACTTTATAAGGGAGGAAGGTGGTCAGTAGCCATTGAGGTTGGCTTGCGACTAGGTCCCAGTGTACAGTTTTGGCCCACTTTGTATTTGAGTTTGACACCCCTGGGCTAGAGGGATCAGACCAGTGAGAAAGAAGCATGATCCGTCCAGTATATGCCGGGGATTACACAATGGGTGGACACTCGCTGGGGGGGACACAGGTATAAGGCATACATGCCACTTTAATTTGGGGCCGGGGGGGGGAGGTGTACAGTAGAGTTGGGCCGAACCTCCGATTTTAGGTTCGCGAACCGGGTTCGCGAACTTTCGCGGAAGGTTCGGTTCGCGTTAAAGTTCGCGAACCGCAATAGACTTCAATGGGGATGCGAACTTTGAAAAAAAAAAAAAATTATGCTGGCCACAAAAGTGATGGAAAAGATGTTTCAAGGGGTCTAACACCTGGAGGGGGGCATGGCGGAGTGGGATACACGCCAAAAGTCACCGGGAAAAATCTGGATTTGACGCAAAGCAGCGTTTTAAGGGCAGAAATCACATTGAATGCTAAATGACAGGCCTAAAGTGCTTTAAAACATCTTGCATGTGTATACATCAATCAGGGAGTGTAATTAAGGTACTGCTTCACACTGACACACCAAACTCCACTGAACAGAACAGGTATGCAGTGGCGGGTTCACTGAACAGAACAGGTATGCAGTGGCGGGTCCACTGAACAGGTATACAGTGGCGGGTCCACTGAACAGAACAGGTATGCAGTGGCGGGTTCACTAAACAGGTATACAGTGGCGGGTCCACTGAACAGAACAGGTATGCAGTGGTGGGTTCACAGAACAGGTATGCAGTGGCAGGATCAATGAACAGGTATGCAGTGGCAGGATCACTGAACAGGTATGCAGTGGCAGGATCAATGAACAGGTATGCAGTGGCAGGATCAATGAACAGGTATGCAGTGGCAGGATCAATGAACAGGTATGCAGTGGCAGGATCAATGAACAGGTATGCAGTGGCAGGATCAATGAACAGGTATGCAGTGGCAGGATCAATGAACAGGTATGCAGTGGCAGGATCAATGAACAGGTATGCAGTGGCAGGATCAATGAACAGGTATGCAGTGGCAGGATCAATGAACAGGTATGCAGTGGCAGGATCAATGAACAGGTATGCAGTGGCAGGATCACTGAACAGGTATGCAGTGGCAGGATCAATGAACAGGTATGCAGTGGCAGGATCAATGAACAGGTATGCAGTGGCAGGATCAATGAACAGGTATGCAGTGGCAGGATCAATGAACAGGTATGCAGCCAGGGACAAGCTAAGGCTAACTAATCTTTCCCTATGAGAGACTGCAGTAGCTCGCCCTACTCTAACTAATGCAGGCACACGAGTGGCCACGGCCGCCGCTGCCTGCCTATATAAGGGGGGGTGGGGCTCCAGGGGCTAGTGTAGCCTAATTGGCTACACTGGGCCTGCTGACTGTGATGTAGAGGGTCAAAGTTGACCCTCAGTGCATTATGGGGCGAACCGCAATGGGGCGAACTTTTCCGCAATAAAGTTCGCGTGCGGTACCCGCACGCGAACCACCTAGGTTCGCGCGAACCAGGTTCGCCGGCGAACCGTTCGGCCCAACTCTAGTGTACAGTAAAGTGGACCAGCGTAGCACTGTCAGATGAGGAGAAGTTGTAACTTTCACTCTAGAACATGTATTGTTAGTTTTAGTTATGAATTTTCAGGAACCCTTTTCACAAGATGGTAAATTCTGACATTGGGCATGCTTGGGTAGAGAGGACTCTTATTTCAAGACGCTGGCTTCACTCATCATATGTATGTTAAGTATATAGTGCTGAAATCTTCTTACATGGTCATATCAATGGCCAGTCCTCAGAGGGGCACATGCTCACAGGAAACAGCCATTAGCCTACAGACCACAGCCATCACTTATCTGTCTGCACATCACTGCACATGTGGTGGTGAGGGAAGGCACACAACCATCACAAACAGGCACATTGATATAATAAATAATATAATAAATGGCCTTATAGCTAGTGTTGGGCGAACATCTAGATGTTCGGGTTCGGGCCGAACAGGCCGAACATGGCCGCGATGTTCGGGTGTTCGACCCGAACTCCGAACATAATGGAAGTCAATGGGGACCCGAACTTTTGTGCTTTGTAAAGCCTCCTTACATGCTACATACCCCAAATTTACAGGGTATGTGCACCTTGGGAGTGGGTACAAGAGGAAAAAAAATTTAGCAAAAAGAGCTTATAGTTTTTGAGAAAATTGATTTTAAAGTTTCAAAGGGAAAACTGTCTTTTAAATGCGGGAAATGTCTGTTTTCTTTGCACAGGTAACATGCTTTTTGTCGGCATGCAGTCATAAATGTAATACATATAAGAGGTTCCAGGAAAAGGGACCGGTAACGCTAACCCAGCAGCAGCACACGTGATGGAACAGGAGGAGGGTGGCGCAGGAGGAGAAGGCCACGCTTTGAGACACAACAACCCAGACCTTGCATGAGGACAAGAAGCGTGCGGATAGCAATTTGCATTTTGTCGCCATGCAGTCATAAATGTAATACAGATGAGAGGTTCAATAAACAGGGACCGGAAACGCTAACCCATCACAGATGTTCATTGTTCATGTTACTTGGTTGGGGTCCGGGAGTGTTGCGTAGTCGTTTCCAATCCAGGATTGATTCATTTTAATTTGAGTCAGACGGTCTGCATTTTCTGTGGAGAGGCGGATACGCCGCCGATCTGTGACGATGCCTCCGGCAGCACTGAAACAGCGTTCCGACATAACGCTGGCTGCCGGGCAAGCCAGCACCTCTATTGCGTACATTGCCAGTTTGTGCCAGGTGTCTAGCTTCGATACCCAATAGTTGAAGGGTGCAGATGGATTGTTCAACACAGCTACGCCATCTGACATGTAGTCCTTGACCATCTTCTCCAGGCGATCGGTGTTGGAGGTGGATCTGCACGCTTGCTGTTCTGTGTGCTGCTGCATGGGTGTCAGAAAATTTTCCCACTCCAAGGACACTGCCGATACCATTCCCTTTTGGGCACTAGCTGCGGCTTGTGTTGTTTGCTGCCCTCCTGGTCGTCCTGGGTTTGTGGAAGTCAGTCTGTCGGCGTACAACTGGCTAGAGGAGGGGGAGGATGTCAATCTCCTCTCTAAAGTCTCCACAAGGGCCTGCTGGTATTCTTCCATTTTGACCTGTCTGGCTCTTTCTTCAAGCAGTTTTGGAACATTGTGTTTGTACCGTGGATCCAGAAGGGTATAAACCCAGTAATTGGTGTTGTCCAGAATGCGCACAATGCGTGGGTCGCGTTCAATGCAGTCCTAGGCCGAAGAGGTCATAGCCTAGGGTCACAAAACCTGTTTATTTGGGCAATTTCAATGGTGGCGAGTCTGACGTACATAAATCGCAGCAATGGCCGTTAGCAACGTCTGAATCTCACGAAAGGTCTCATGCAGGTAGAAGACATATTGTTAGACTTGGGCTCCAAAGATGGGTTCCCTAAATCTCTGCAAACCAGAGTTACAGGGCTCCAAATTTGGTAAAATCCCCCATAGGCTTTCATTGGGCCTCCTATTTACCGTTCCAAAATCTCACACCATTTCAAAGGGCAATGGCTCAGCAGTGGCAAAACTCACCAGTCATGATCCCCCTAAGGGTCCCTACAATGCTAGAAAATTTGGTACTGCTGAGCCATTGCCCTTTGAAAAGATGTGAGATTTTGGAAAGTGAAATAGGGAGGCAATGAAATCCTATGGGGGATTTTACCAATTTTGGACCCCTGTAACTCTGGTTTGTAGAGATGTAGGGACCCCATCTTTGGAATCCAAGTCTAACAATATGTCTTCTACCTGCATGAGACATTTCGTGAGATTCAGACGTTGCTAACGGCCATTGCTGCGATTTATGTACGCCACCATCACTACCATTGAAATAGCCCAAATAAACAGGTTTTTGTGACCCTAGGCTATGACCTCTTCGGCCTAGGGGCCCGAAACTCACCAGTCATGTTCCCCCTAAGGGTCCCTACAATGCTAGAAAATTTGGTACTGCTGAGCCATTGCCCTTTGAAAAGATGTGAGATTTTGGAAAGTGAAATAGGGAGGCAATGAAATCCTATGGGGGATTTTACCAATTTTGGACCCCTGTAACTCTGGTTTGCAGAGATGTAGGGACCCCATCTTTGGAATCCAAGTCTAACAATATGTCTTCTACCTGCATGAGACATTTCGTGAGATTCAGACTTTGCTAACGGCCATTGCTGCGATTTATGTACGTCACCATCACTACCATTGAAATAGCCCAAATAAACAGGTTTTTGTGACCCTAGGCTATGACCTCTTTGGCCTAGGGGCCCGAAACTCACCAGTCATGTTCCCCCTAAGGGTCCCTACAATGCTAGAAAATTTGCCACTGCTGAGTAATTCCCCCTTGAAAAGATGTGAGATTTTGGAACTGTAAATAGGAGGCCCAATGAAAGCCTATGGGGGATTTTAACAAATTTGGAGCCCTGTAACTCTGGTTTGCAGAAATGTAGGGAACCCATCTTTGGAGCCCAAGTCTAACAATATGTCTTCTACCTGCATGAGACATTTCGTGAGATTCAGACGTTGCTAACGGCCATTGCTGCAATTTATGTACGTCAGACTCGCCACCATTGAAATTGCCCAAATAAACAGGTTTTGTGACCCTAGGCTATGACCTCTTCGGCCTAGGACTGCATTGAACGCGACCCACGCATTGTGCACATTCTGGACAACACCAATTACTGGGTTTATACCATTCTGGATCCACGGTACAAACACAATGTTCCAAAACTGCTTGAAGAAAGAGCCAGACAGGTCAAAATGGAAGAATACCAGCAGGCCCTTGTGGAGACTTTAGAGAGGAGATTGACATCCTCCCCCTCCTCTAGCCAGTTGTACGCCGACAGACTGACTTCCACAAACCCAGGACGACCAGGAGGGCAGCAAACAACACAAGCCGCAGCTAGTGCCCAAAAGGGAATGGTATCGGCAGTGTCCTTGGAGTGGGAAAATTTTCTGACACCCATGCAGCAGCACACAGAACAGCAAGCGTGCAGATCCACCTCCAACACCGATCGCCTGGAGAATATGGTCAAGGACTACATGTCAGATGGCGTAGCTGTGTTGAACAATCCATCTGCACCCTTCAACTATTGGGTATCGAAGCTAGACACCTGGCACAAACTGGCAATGTACGCAATAGAGGTGCTGGCTTGCCCGGCAGCCAGCGTTATGTCGGAACGCTGTTTCAGTGCTGCCGGAGGCATCGTCACAGATCGGCGGCGTATCCGCCTCTCCACAGAAAATGCAGACCGTCTGACTCAAATTAAAATGAATCAATCCTGGATTGGAAACGACTACGCAACACTCCCGGACCCCAACCAAGTAACATGAACAATGAACATCTGTGATGGGTTAGCGTTTCCGGTCCCTGTTTATTGAACCTCTCATCTGTATTACATTTATGACTGCATGGCGACAAAATGCAAATTGCTATCCGCACGCTTCTTGTCCTCATGCAAGGCCTGGGTTGTTGTGTCTCAAAGCGTGGCCTTCTCCTCCTGCGCCACCCTCCTCCTGTTCCATCACGTGTGCTGCTGCTGGGTTAGCGTTACCGGTCCCTTTTCCTGGAACCTCTTATATGTATTACATTTATGACTGCATGCCGACAAAAAGCATGTTACCTGTGCAAAGAAAACAGACATTTCCCGCATTTAAAAGACAGTTTTCCCTTTGAAACTTTAAAATCGATTTTCTCAAAAACTATAAGCTCTTTTTGCTAAATTTTTTTTCCTCTTGTACCCACTCCCAAGGTGCACATACCCTGTAAATTTGGGGTATGTAGCATATAAGGAGGCTTTACAAAGCACGAAAGTTCGGGTCCCCATTGACTTCCATTATGTTCGGAGTTCGGCCATGTTCGGCCCGAACCCGAACATCTAGATGTTCGCCCAACACTACACGTGACCCGTTCGGCCAATCACAGCGCTAGCCGAACGTTCGGGTAACGTTCGGCCATACGCTCTTAGTTCGGCCATATGGCCGAACAGTTTGGCCGAACACCATCAGGTGTTCGGCCGAACCCGAACATCACCCGAACAGGGTGATGTTCTGCAGAACCCGAACAGTGGCGAACACTGTTCGCCCAACACTACTTATAGCCATCATATTAAACCACATTTAAAGGGGAGCTGTAATGATCCGCTCAGCTGGCTGCACAGGCAGACAGCTATTTGACCATTCCTCTAGTCTGTGGGCTGCAGGTCTCTGGAAGAGAGACCTGTCTTTTCTTTGCAAGTTTCTGACCTGCTCTGCTGCTGAGGAATTTGCATACATTTGTTATGCAAATCGCCTAGCTGCCTCCTTTGAAGGCTGGCAGTATAAAAGCCATGTTTTCCCAGAATCCTTTGCTGGTCATCCTTTATGGTTTGTTACTGATGAACTCTCCTAGAGTATCAGCCCTGTTTGTTTGCTACAGTTATCTTAGAGTAATTCTTGGGACTGCACTAGGCAGCTCGTCTAGTGCTAGTCAGGTTGCTTTATCTGTTTTGTCTGTGTTGCCTCTTTGCTGCGATTCTCCTGTCACCAGCGGTGGTCGACAGAAAATCGTTCCGTCTGTCTGGGGGTGCTAACCAGAGCAGCGGTTGCTACTGGTAGCCCCTTCTGTTCATCTGTTTGGATCGCACTAGCCTCTAGCGGTAGCGGCTGTGGATCCTTCTGATCTGTATTCTTGGAGGGTAAGCTGGAGCAGCGGCTGCTACTGGCTACCTCATCTGTTTGTCTTGCTGTGGTTCCTGCTAAACCTATTCTGTACTTGGTTTACACTCGCTCTGGCGGAAAGAGCAGTGGATCCTGCTAAACCTATTCTGTACTTGGTTCACACTCGCTCTGGCGGAGAGAGCAGTGGATCCTGCTAAACCTATTCTGTACTTGGTTCACACTCGCTCTGGCGGAAAGAGCAGTGGATCCTGCTAAACCTATTCTGTACTTGGTTCACACTCGCTCTGGCGGAAAGAGCAGTGGATCCTTCCTCTCTTGTCCCTGAACACGGATCGCACTCGCTCTGGCGGAAGAGCGGTGGATCTTATCTGACCTATTCCTGTTCCTGTTCGTTTGTCTGTCTGGATTGCACTCGCTCTAGCGGTAGCAGCGATGGTTCCTTCTCTCTGTCTTGTCTGATACGAACGCTTGCTGTAGGCTCGGTGAGGTAACCGTTAAGCAAGCGTTCGCGTTCTCTATTTCGTGTTTGTGTGTCATTGGTTAGTTGGGGTGGCATGCTTGTCTCTGTTGCGCTTATCGTGCGGAGACCGCGCTGTAGACGCGTTCGCTGTTGCGAATGAGTGCGGTGTTCGCGTTTAGCTAGCGTTTGTTATTTTCCTTATCTCCCATTGTTGTTTGCTGTGCCTTTGCTCCTCTCATGCTCTGTCTTGATTCGGTCTTGTGTCACTTCTGGCAATCGCCTCTCTCCTGCGATTGCGTTCCCGCTTTGTTTCTGCGGATGTGTGTTCACCGTCGATGGGTAGCGACTAGATTGGGGAACACACATTTAGTCTGTCTCTGTGCTCTCTCTATTAGAGGGCTATCATGCCCTACTTGCCTTTACCTGTACAATTCCCATCTGGCATCTGTGGCCGTGCAGAGGCTGTGCTCGTCTGCACTCCACAGCTCCATCTGCCGGTGGGAATTGCCCTCTACAGGTGCATAGCACCTAACCTGGGTCCTACCTTAATTATACGCTTGTGGAGGATTTCCGCTGTGTCAGCGCGCATCTTGTGCGCTGACCACGGAAACTATCCCGCAATCGTTACAGGAGCCTAATCAAACTTTAAAATTAGAACTGACCCCTTTTTAATGTAGTTGGCATCATAGATGCCAGTTACACCTGACATTAACTTAAGCTGCACCACATACGGTTAATGAATACGTGGAGCAGGCCCCCCATCATAACTATTGAAACTCGGCTTATATTCGAGTCAAACTTTTTTTCCACTGTTTTTTTTTGGGGGGGGGGTGGCTTATATTTAGGTCGGCTTATACGCGAGTATATACGTTAACCACCCTAGCGTTCTGGACGAGCTGAGCTCGTCCAAGAAAAAGTTGCTGCTAGTGTTTCGGACGAGCTCAGCTCGTCCAGCACTTCCCCCACTCACCGCTGTGCAGCGCGTGCATTCGGCCGCCTTCTCTGTGCTGCTGCGGCTGCTGCGGGGCTCCCTCTCCCTCCTGCTGGGCTCTGATCGCCGGTCCCCGGCTCCCCCGATCCTCCGGTCCCCGCTCCCCTCTTCTCTCCGCAATTCTCCGGAGATCCGGCAGTCAGGGAAGATGGCGTAGCCCAGCCACTTCCTCTGACGCCGGCTCCTGTGCCCCCTAGTGTCCGTCGCAGCGACAGCATCATTAGATTACATAGGGAAACAAACTCTATGTAATCCAATCATGCTACTGTAATTCAAAAAGTTGTTTGCACAAACACAAACACCTGGCAGCTCTCAATAAAAGCCCTGAACCGTTACTGCCTCTCCCTCTTTCAGAGTCCCCAGCGTCCAGTGTTAGTCTGTTGTCAGCTATCATCTGTGATTTCTGTGCGATTTCTGTGCGATTACTGCTTTTTTCCAGCCTTAGCTTCGTTCATATTACTGTCAGATTGCGTATTGCTTTCCGTCTTTTTCAAGACGCTGTGATCCCTGTGCGTTTGCTTTTGCTGTTTTTTGTTTTTTTTTTCGCTGCCCGTGACCCCGTACCCTGCTTGGGGTCATGGCCTCGTCCTCCCGGAGGCGTGTGCGTGACGAGGAGTTGCTGGATGTCCTCGAGGCAAGCGACAGCGAAGACGAGCTCCTAGAGGAATCGACAGACAGCGAGGTTCCCGGTAACCTGTCTTCGGAGACGGAGACCAGTGATGAGGAAGCCGAGGAGCCAGTGACGGTCGCACGCACCTGGTGTGAGCTGGGGAGCCCCACTCAAGCTCCGCCACCCAGGTTCCCCTTCACAGGGGCACCCGGGCAGAAGATCGCGTGCGACGAGAGTCCGCTGTCCTTTCTGGAGCTCTTCCTGACTGATGACGTCATCCGCAAGATCGTTGAGGAGACGAATTGCTATGCAGCGCAACATCAGCAGGAATCTTCTCTACCCAGGTTCTCGCGGAGCAGGAAGTGGGAACCTGTGACCAGCAACGACATCTGGGTGTTCCTGGGGCTCGTCATCCTCCAGGGAGTTGTTGGTAAGCCGCTGCAGAAGTGGTACTGGACCACTAATAAGATCCTCAGTACGCCCTTCTTTGGATCTGTTATGTCCGAGCCATGGTACACCCTCATCATGAAGTATTTGCACTTCGGAAACAACGAGGAGTCTGATGAGGCCACCCATCCCGCACCCAAGCTGAAAAAAATTTGGGACCTATACCAGATGATTGTTGCAAACTTCAAGGCTGTGTATGTTCCAGATCGCGACATCACGGTTGACGAAAGCCTCATGGCATATAAGGGGAGACTGAGCTGGGTGCAATTTATTGCATCAAAAAGGGCACGCTTTGGGGTGAAGTCGTTTATGCTCTGTGAGGCCAAGTCCGGGTACATCTGGAACTCTGTAATTTACACGGGCAAAGGCACCAAATTTGCCCCTCAGTTCAGCCAGTTTGGGTGTGCCACCTCCTCTGTCCTAACCCTAATTGAGCCATTGCTGGATCAGGGGTACTGCCTGACGACAGACAATTTCTACAGCTCCCCTGAACTTTTTGATTACCTGGTCCAGCATAAAACCGATGCCTATAGTACCTTGAGGGCTAACCGTCGCAATCTGCCGCCGGCCTTTTCTGCCAGGAAGCTGAAGAAGGGGGAGGTCATTGCCTGGCAGAAAGGCAAAATGATGGCTCTGAGGTGGAAGGACAAACGTAATGTATGTGTCCTCAGCACTATTCATAATGCCGAGACTGTCCGCACCACCAACAGGAGTAAACAGGAGGTGGATAAACCCAAAGCCATACTGGATTACAACAACACTATGGGGGGTGTGGACAGGGCTGATGGAGCTATGACCTTCTACCCGGCTGTCCGCAAGCAGCAGCGGAAATATTATAAAAAAAATTTCCGCCACTTACTTGAGCAGTGCTTGTGGAATGGCTATGTGCTATACAAGAAAAGCTGTGTAAGGCCTGTACCCCACCATGACTTTGTCTGGCAGCTGACGGAAGCAATCTGCATGAAGTACCCCCCACCAGAGTCAACATCTAGACCGGGGCGCAGGGCATCATATGTCGTGAATCCGGCACGGCTTTCAGGGAGACACTTTGTGGAGTACTTGCCACCGACCCCACAGAAAGCAAACCCTACAAGAAGGTGCGTTGTTTGCTGCAATAAGAAGGACAAGGATGGCAAAAAGATGCGGAAGGAGACCCGCACTTATTGCCCGGACTGTGACGTGGCACTTTGCGCATTACCATGCTTCAAGATCTACCACACTAAAGAAGTGTTCTAAAGTACACTTGTACCCTGTATAATTTTGTTTCTGCCTTCATTTATTTATTTCTGCATTGATTTATTTATTTCTGCATTTTCTTTATATTTCTGCATTGAGGAAAAATGCAAGGTATTTCAGTTTGTCATTAATAAATGTTATTTTATTTTTGACAAGAATTAGTGTTTGACACTTTTATTATACTCAGAATGTATACTAAACTCTTGCTTGGCTCATTTTGGTAAGTTACAGGAAAAAAGGTGCTGAAAATTAAATGTACCGCTTTTTGCACAGAAATCCTTGGGAATCAGAACGCCGAGGTGGTTAATCTACTGCTGGTTAGATTTCTAGTTGTTTTTACCAAGCTGATCTCAGTGAAGTCATGTTTTTTTCATAAATTACCAAATTAAAACCACATGTGTGAAACACTTAGTGAATTTGGGGGGAAAAAAGTCTAAAGTAACGAATGCGGTATTTTACCAGCCTATTTTGTTTTAGCAGAATAGAAGAGTTTGTCTACAAGCAGCTAAGTGTGTGAGCAGTGTGGGCACTTTCCATCAAAAACAGGATAAAATAACTCTTTCACCTCTTTCTGGCATATGAAGGTGAAGTTACTAATCAAGTCCTAATATTATAAATTGTCCCTGCTTATGGCAGTTACTGTCATAGACACCACAATAATAGTTACTCTTTTCCTGTGATAGTACATTGTATGACCAGTTTAGCATACTGTAGTGCTTAAAATTCTCCCATCAGCTGTTGGAACTGGGCAGATATGTCAGTGCAGTGAACCAACGACAATGTGACTGCAGCCTGTAAATTTTATTCATTCAGTGGAAACATCTCTGGCTCCTTGTATTACAACAACTGCCCAGTGGTCTGCTGGCCGACACTGTGCGAATACAGCCCCTCCAAATGTCACCGGAGGCCTCAGGGCAAATTGATGTCTTCATCTTAATCACATATGACTTAATGCTGCTTGGTTCCCCTGGCAGGCAGCAAACACTGATTATTGTAGAAAATGCACATTATTTATTTAATAAACGTATGCTATGTGCTAAAATGCCATAATCCGTATCAGCCAATCAAACACTGGAATAGCACTTATGACAGTAAAGGATTTATTGAAAACAGACATTTGTATTAATTGTGCGAGGGTTGCACGATCTAACAGTACAATTTTACATTTGCATTACATGAAGGCCTGTGTGCAAGAATAGAAGAGCAAGAGAAATGGTAGAGAAAAGAACATAATGAATAAAATTGCTTAATTTGTAAAATTTTGTAAAAATTAATATTTTTACAATATTAATTTATAAATGACTTACTCAGTGTTTGCCCATTGTAAAATCTTTCTGCTCCTTTATTTACATTTTGAAATTTCTTACAGGTGGCAACATCTTTAGTCCTACCAGGTGATCTCTGCAGAATAAATAAGAAACACCGAGAGCCCAATATAGTGTAGTATGTATTGGAAACCGTATAAATGTAAGTGCAATAAACACGCTTCCAGATCATGATGCCATCTCTCATCTTTACCAAACTGGTGTCTCAGTGGAAATATTTGGTACAGGCCACACATACCATTGAGTACAACATCTATGCAAATGCAGTTTTAAAGTATATTTGGAATGTACAGTTCATTTCTCTGAAAGTTTATGTATGCTGCATGAAGTGATAAGTTTGCATGAAATAGTGATTTGCTGTATCAGCAAAGTACAATTTATAAACGCCTTGCTCTTGTGGTCAGAAATAACACTATGTTGATATAAAACTTGCATCAGACCTCTTACACTAACAAACTTACCGGTAATTGTTTTTAAACAATAATAAGGCGTACTGCATTAGAAGCGGACAAGCCCGTGAGCGTGGTGGTACAATATATGGCCTACACTGACTTATGGCTCTAGGCCCTGCATATGATACTCGCCCAGGCCCCGCATACTCTAAGGCCACCTCTGATCTAGACAGTACTGAGATTTTGAAATTAAACAAAATGTCTGGGTTGTGGATGGGAGAAGCTATAGACACCTTCTGAAAGTCCATTAAATTTGTTCTGTGACGCAGTGTCTAGTATTATACAGAATATTCTAGTTTTGCAGTTTTTTTGAGAAAAATTGTAAGCAAACAAGAAACTGGGAAACGCTGGGTTTAAATACTAGTGGGAATTTAGCTTAAGTGTAATAAAGAAATAAGAAATGCAATCTACAGATATACATCATTGAATATAAGATTGCATTATGCATTGTTTACTTGATGCTGAAATGAGATTAAACACATGGTGGGAATGAATTTGAGCAGATGTACCCAATTTTCTTGCACAATGCATTTTCCAATTTCCTTCAGGCGGAAAAAGGCAAGAATCACCCCTCTTAAAGCTAATTTCCACAAATTATTTTTTAACTCCCTATTTTACATCCTACCTAAAGGGACCTAATTCTAGCAGATGCAATCAGTTTGAAAATTTGTCAATGATCTGTTGACTCCTGCAAGCTGATCAATAAAAGCTCTGATCAGCCAGGGCAATCATTTGTAATGATTGGACAGTGGGGGATCAAACACTTACTGAAAGCCATTCACAGTGCTGTATTGTGTTTTTAACTGTAAGCTTGGCAGACACCTAAATAACATGGTGCTGAAAGGAGTGGTCAATTTACATACAAACATTAACCCTCACACTCAAAACACACTCACAGCTAGTGTTGGGCGAACACCTGGATGTTCGGGTTCGCGAACGTTCGCCGAACATGGCCGCAATGTTCGGGTGTTCGCGCCGAACTCCGAACATAATGGAAGTCAATGGGGATCCGAACTTTCATGCTTTGTAAAGCTTCCTTACATGCTACATACCCCAAATTTGCAGGGTATGTGCACCTTGGGAGTGGGTACAAGAGGAAAAAAAATATTTGAAAAAGAGCTTATAGTTTTTGAGAAAATTGATTGTAAAGTTTCAAAGGAAAAAATGTCTTTTAAATGCGGAAAATGTCATTTTTCTTTGCACAGGTAACATGCTTTTTGTCGCCATGCAGTCATAAATGTAATACAGATAAGAGGTTCCAGGAAAAGGGACCGGTAACGCTAACCCAGCAGCAGCACACGTGATGGAACAGGAGGAGGGCGGCGCAGGGAATTGCTGCCAGGCTCCACAAGGTTCACCCAGTGCGCGGTAAGGGAGATGTATCGACCCTGGCCGAACGCACTCGTCCAGGTGTCAGTGGTGAGGTGAACCTTGCAGGCAACGGCATTCTTCAAGCTTCGGGTTATTTTGCTGACCACGTGCTCATGCAACTCAGGCACTGCAGAGCGCGCAAAGTGGTAGCGGCTGGGAACCACGTAACGTGGGATGGCCACTGACATCATGCCCTTGAAGCTGTTTGTCTCCACCACTCGATATGGCAGCATTTCGCAGGCCAGAAGCTTGGCTATGCTGGCTGTTAGTGCCACGGCACGGGTCATTTGCTGGCAATTTCCTCTTGCGCTCAAACATCTCCGAGACAGACAACTGAACCGTATGGCTGCACACTGAAGGGCTGTTGGTTGTTGTGTTTGATGAAGACTGGGAGACCTCAAGAGCACTATTCCGGAAAGTGACAGTGTCAGCGTCGTCTGATGTTTGTGAATGTTGTTGTGAACCACAGAATGGATGGGCTACTGCAGGTGCTGAGGAGTGTCTGGTGGTGAGTCTGGTGACCCCAAGGGAGGCAGTGTTGCTGGTACCCTGTCCTGCCGCGTTTGCCCACAGAGTGGGATGTTTGGATACCATGTGGCGGGTCATGCTGGTGGTGGAGAGGTTGTTAATATTTTTCCCCCTGCTCAGGCGGGTCTTGCACACCTTGCAAATCACCATGGTACCATCCTCACTGCAGTCTTCAAAGAAAGGCCAGACTTTGGAGCACCTGCCTTGCTGGCGATTTCTGTTTGCGCCTCTTTTGCGTCTCACTTGAACTTCCACACTTGTGGTGCCTGAAATTTCGCGCCGCCTACCTTGTGGCACAAGGCGAACTCGTGCAGCAGTGGGTTCTTCAACAGACTCATCTGTGCTGCTACGACGGCGATGTTCTCCTTCACATACAAAATCTGGGTCTGTGTCCACATTGTCCAAACCCTCCTCTTCCATCTCCTCAAACTCGTCATATGTGATTGTGGGCCGCCGCCGTGGAGTAGAGCTCCCCAGAACAACCTCTGCGCAGCTCACTCCAACGTCGTCTTCCAGATCTTCTCGGCCGACCTCCTGCAATTGAAACCCCTCCTGCCCAACTTGCTCTGGGATTTGTGTTTCAAAGTCCTTGGACTCGCCTTGCATTTCAGTGCGCGGTGCATTTCCCACAGTAAATGGTTGTGAATCCGGGCACAAAATTTCTGGCTGTTCCATTGACTTTTGAAAGGTGGAAGTTTGTTGGGCTGGGAATAGCTCCTGCGAATACCCCATTGTGTCCTGAGGAAATTCTTCGGACTGGTTATTTGGCAGTTGTGTGCGTGGTGTCGCTGCCGGTTGTGTCAGCTTTGTGCCCACTGGCTCCTTGTAACTGGCTGAGGACTCGGACCTCGTGCGTGATGTGCTGGTGCTGCTTAACCCACTGCTGGACGCTTGAGAGGTCATCCAATTAATTATCTGGTCCTGTTCTTTTGGATTTGTGAGGGTTGATTTCCTGGACAACATGGGCGGTATTGAGTGGGTTTTCTTCGGTGCTCCACTGTGGCCTGTACGTGAACCGTCAGGGGAAACACCTCTTCCCTTGCCCCTCCCTCTTTCACAGGATTTCTTCTTCATTTCACTTATCCTTAAAGTACACGCTGACTGGCAGCAGTACAGTGGCAGTACAGAAATGCTATATAGTGGTGGGTGAGCGGTGTACTACTATTCCCAGCAGCGACACAGAGCACAATGCTATACAGTGGTGGGTGAGCGGTGTACTACTATTCCCAGCAGCGACACAGAGCACAATGCTATACAGTGGTGGGTGAGTGGTGTACTACTATTCCCAGCAGCGACACAGAGCACAATGCTATACAGTGGTGGGTGAGCGGTGTACTACTGTTCCCAGCAGCGACACAGAGCACAATGTTATACAGTGGTGGGTGAGCGGTGTACTACTATTCCCAGCAGCGATACAGAGCACAATGCTATACAGTGGTGGGTGAGCGGTGTACTACTGTTCCCAGCAGCGACACAGAGCACAATGCTATACAGTGGTGGGTGAGCGGTGTACTACTATTCCCAGCAGCGACACAGAGCACAATGCTATACAGTGGTGGGTGAGCGGTGTACTACTATTCCCAGCAGCGACACAGAGCACAATGCTATACAGTGGTGGGTGAGCGGTGTACTACTATTCCCAGCAGCGACACAGAGCACAATGCTATACAGTGGCGGGTGAGCGGTGTACTACTGTTCCCAGCAGCGACACAGAGTGGCAGTAAACACAATGCTATACAGTGGTGGGTGAGCGGTGTACACAGAGTGGCAGTAAACACAATGCTATATAGTGTGGGTGAGCGGTGTACTACTGTTCCCAGCAGCGACACAATGACTGGGGGGACCCTGGCTAGCCTGGCTGGAGAGAGAACTACCCTGCCTGCCTACCCAAAGCTAAACCCACAGACAAATGGCGGAGAAATTACGTGGATCGGGTATTTATTTACCCGAACCACGTGACCCGTTCGGCCAATCAGAGCGCGTTCGGGTCCAAACCACGTGACCCGTTCGGCCAATCACAGCGCTAGCCGAACGTTCGGCCATGCGCTCTTAGTTCGGCCGTATGGCCGAACGGTTTGGCCGAACACCATCAGGTGTTCGGTCGAACTCGAACATCACCCGAACAGGGTGATGTTCTGCAGAACCCGAACAGTGGCGAACACTGTTCGCTCAACACTACTCACAGCAAGAAAGAACTCTATTAGCAATAAAATAACAAAATTGGAGGATCTTAGCTTCCAAAATAGATTTCAGCATTTTGTACTAAACCAATTCACCAGCATGAGGTTCCCTCAGTAAAACTGGGCTCTACACCAGTATGGACCAATTCTATGGATGGGGACCTCGATGATGGTGAATTGGTTTAGTACAAAATGCTGCAGACTGTTTTGAAAGTGTGAGTATTTTCAGTGCAGAGGTCTAATGATTGTTTGTATGTAAACTGCCCACGCCACTCAGCACCTGCTTTTCTCTTGAATCTCAGGTTCAAGAGCATGAAGGGATCACCTGCTTACTGCCTGGTGTAGGTAGAGTAGTGACCATGAGCAGAGGCATAGCTAGAGTTTTCAGCACCCGGGGGCAAAATCGGTTTTTGCGCCCCTTCGTGACAAGGTGTAAACCATAGGGGGGTCTATCATGCTTTCCCAGAGATGTTTGAGTTTTAGAATAATTTTCTGCATGTCCGATTTGCACCTGATTAAGAACAGGATTGATTTTCAGATCAACACTGCACAAAATCGATCCTGTTCTCCATCAGTAGCAGATCGGATATGCCAAAAATGACCAATTTGACCCATCCACCTGGCAGGAAGCCCTAAAGGAATCTGGATTTTATCTTCATACGGTGTGCTGCAGGCATTTTTCTTGTTCTTGTGCTGTTGCCTCCTGGAGGGATTGCCCGGCACCACTGATAGGGTGTATGTAACGGTCTACATGTCCTCCATTTTTGTGCAGTTTTTTTCCCCTAAATCTTTTTGTTAATGATGGGGCAAAGCATTAGGTCACTCACAGCAGGATTCAAAACTATGTATGAGCAATGGCCTGCAAATAATTCCAAGTTCATGCAGGATTATGTAAATTGTGTATGTAGATTTATGCATCTTAAAAATGGACCAATCAAGTCCCACAAAGTTTTAAATTGGTTGGTTCATTTTCAAGTGGCATATATTTGCATCCAGAATTTACATAATCCTGCATCACGCATGGAGCCTCTGAAGATGTTCAAGTTAGTGAAATGTTCGTAAAGCAGACCGCTGCTCCCACATCACCCCACAGCCACTCCACATCTGGGGGTATGTTGGCTTACCACTGAACTGCTGTGCATGTTACACTGTGCTGATATCATACAGTTGGTTTTAACAAGTTTGTTGGAATAAAGTTATTTTTAAGA
Organism: Hyperolius riggenbachi; assembly: GCF_040937935.1. Classification (NCBI taxonomy): domain Eukaryota; kingdom Metazoa; phylum Chordata; class Amphibia; order Anura; family Hyperoliidae; genus Hyperolius; species Hyperolius riggenbachi. The sequence continues at coordinate 219,562,558 of NC_090653.1, forward strand.
GAAATACCACATGTACAGTTCCGGATTTACCTCTCTTCATTGATTCATCATCCTGCATGCACTCAGAATTATTTGCATCTCATCGGTCATCCCTATTTAAAGGACACCTGAGGTGAAAATAAACAAATTAAATAAACAATTGTAATTATTCTACTTCTCCTAAAAATGACTTTTTCAGATATTCTACAGTGTTATTTTATATTTAAATCTACTTTTCAAGTTTTTACTGTTGTATTTGTCCTTGCTCAATGACACATTTATTGAAGTATGCCAGAGCTAAAAATCTATGAACTATTGACCATTTGTATCTCTTTCCTGCTCTCAGAAGCCATTTTCTGCTAGGAAAATGTTTAATAGTTGAAATTTCAGTGAGGGTCAACACTGTAGTCTGACTCAGTCCTGACCCAAACAGGAATTGCCACTTACATATCTGATGTGTAACTCTTTCAGGCAGAGAAAAAAAAGGAATAAAGCACAGCTATGTGTGTGCCAGGCACTGTACATACACATGTCTATCTCGCGTGTATCAAAAAAGGGCGCCTGGAAAAAAGGGCGAAATTTTAAGTTTTAATGCAAAACCATATTTTTCTTTTAAGGGGTTGTAAACGAAAATTTAGTGATAAATAGGTTAAATAAATGGAAATGAAATGGCAAAATACCGTCTATAACAACAAACGAATTCTGAAAAGAAACGTCAAATATCGTCTATAAGAAAAACGATATTTACACTTGTATTAAGCATAGCAATGCAATGGTAGGTTTTACAGATATTTTACTGTAATTATACCAAACTGTAGGCTCACACAGATCTCTCCCTATCCCTATCCCTAACCCCTAGACACCCTCTTTGTTTAAATATGTATAATTTAATAAATTGTATATATTACATATATTGTGCTGTAACTATACCTAACCTTACTCTCACACAGAGCCCTCCCTGTACCTATCCCTAACCCCTAGACCCCCCTGGTGGTGCTTAACCCTAAGACCCCCCTGGTGTTGCCTAACCCTAAGACCCCCCTGGTGTTGCCTAACCCTAAGACCCCCCTGGTGGTGCCTAACCCTAAGACCCCCCTGGTGGTGCCTAACCCTAAGACCCCCCTGGTGGTGCCTAACCCTAAGACCCCCCTGGTGGTGCCTAACCCTAAGACCCCCCTGGTGGTGCCTAACCCTAAGACCCCCCCTGGTGATGCCTAACCCTAATAAACCCCCCCCGGTTGGTACCTAACCCTAAGACCCCCCTGGTGGTGCCTAACTCTAAGACCCCCCTGGTGGTGCCTAACCCTAACCACCCCCTTATTGCGTATATTATACTGTAACTATACCTAACCCTCCCTGTACCTATCCCTAACCCCTAGACCCCCCTGGTAATGCCTAAACCTAACCATCCCCACCACACAAACACACTAAACACATATAAACAATAATATATTTAATCCTTAAAATACTTCTCTACAAATACATGAATAAAATAATTTATATATTTGTAATTATTATTTTTTTTTTATTATTATTTAGTATTTATATAGCGCCGACATATTACGCAGCGCTGTACAGTGTATATATATACAGTGGAGGAAATAATTATTTGACCCCTGAAAGGTTGTAATAATGTGCTGCTTAAATCACCCCGATATTAAAATATATACAGCACATCACAATTTCTTAAAAATGACATCATTGCTTCAGCAGCACATTCCTCCAGACAGTGCTTTACAGATACATTAATAATTAACACTCTAGAAGTTCCAGGCACCTGAATACAAAACCTGTATTTCAATACCCAGTTGGTATATTACCATACAAGCCACTGTGACAGAGATCTGAAGACTCAGACCTATTCATGCATTGTTGTTAAAAAACCTGGTCTATTGAGAAATTAACACATGTAACAAAGTCTACCTCTGCCAGTTGTTTACAGAATAACAAATCCTATTGTCTCTGCTGTCTGTACCATGTCTATGCTATTGTTTCAAATATTTTCTATGTGCACTCCGGTCTAATCTGGTTTTTTCCCTAACATCAGGGTGTATATAAGATTGACCTGTAAATAAAGATTTCAGATGCTGTTCCACCAATTTAAGTGTTTGTGGTTCTGTATCTCCCAGCTGGAAGAGAGGGTATTCACTTGGATTGGGGGAGAACTTTAACCTGGGTTGCAGATTATTCTGCTAAGTCATCTTGTAGCTGCCTCCGCTGAAATTGAGCTAACAGTTTGGTGTCGAGAAGTTGGATCCGCCATATACAGTATCGGGTGAGTAATTCTATTTTTTGATTACCACCCTATACTGTCAGAGCGGATTAATAGAACCCGGAGGGAAAGTGCTTCTGTAGCGCCTCTCCCAGGAATCTGATATTCCTAAAGTAAATAGCGGGTCTGATGCCCCAATTAAGAAAGCAGTACTGTGTGTCTAAGTGAATATTCTCTCTAAACCTTGTATATTGTTGTATAGTCGCTTAAGTGAATTTTAGTTATATAAGATTGCATGTTACTGTATAGATTTGTGTAGATTGTATGTGAGGTTAAGCTGAGATTGAAGGTATAAACTTGTCCACAGAGGATAGTTAAAATTCAAACCATAAATCGGGTGTATTTAAACCTGATTAGAAACTATAGAAGAATCACATAAGCTGGAGACCAGGTTTGCCAGTAAAGTCTAATACTGACGTCACCATCCCTAGATAAACCTTCAAACTCAGCTAATCTCACTCTATTTTTTTTTTAGCTTGGCATAATGGGAAAGTCTCAAAGGTAAGGGGACTCCCACGGGTTATTTTTGATTTATGATGTATCATATTCTGTGATGCTGTTTAATGCGGATATATAGATTTGTAAGTTTTAGAAAGAATCATGTTCCACAATTTGCTTTGAATCTTATTTCTGACTAACTCTATTTAGGAGTTTCATTTTTTTTTCTCGGAGACACTCAGCAGTTGCAGGTGTCTCTCTGGACCAGGACATTTTGAATGGGCATTGCGGCCGCAGGATAACTTTTTTTATCAGTCCCTCCAAAATGTTCTGGCCTGGCTACTAGATGTTTCTGAGCCTTTTCTTCTAATTACTATAAATGTGTTTGTCTATCTCCTCTCACTGTAGTTTCTGTGGAACTGTGATTTAAATTGCTTGTGTATGACTGGTTGCACTTTTTCAGCTAGGTTGTACTTTAAATATGCATCTCTGGACATCTGCTCAGAGTTGTTGCAGGTTTCTACCCCTTCCCTCAATGTATTAGGAGAGACTTGTGTTAATGCTTTTGTTTTTTTCTCTTTCCTCTTCCCTGAAAAGACTGGGGGCAATGAGGAGAGTGTCAGGAAACAGAAACAAAAGAAGATCCCAGCTATATGTTGTTTGTCTGTTTGTGTATGTGTCTGTGCACAGAGAGTATCCAAATATTTTTTTTAGAGTTAGGAATAAACCTCTTAATTTAATTGATCGTTTTTTTCTACAGTCAGAAAAGTCAAAAGCTAAATTATTGTTGGAGTCTAAAGGTGCCCATACACTCGTCAGATTGGCAGCAGACAGATAAGAAATGCATCTGATGATCTATCTGATGCGTTTTTAGAACATTTTTTACCAGGATAGAATTCCAATAGATTTCAGTTTGAAATCTGTTGAAATTCGATCTGATGGCATTTTTTTGCCATCAGATTTCCATTAAGGCCAATGCAAACTGATAAGCAATCTCATCAGATCGACCTAAATTTTCCACCCTGCTAGTTCGATGGAAATCCATCGAAATCGATCGAAATCGGCCGTCGATCGGTCGATTGGCCAACCGATTTGCGATCGATCGATCGATCGATCGACCGCGATCGATCGGTCGGCCAGAAAATCGGCTGAGTGTATGGGCTGCTTAAGGTATGCGGACTGTGGTTATGTAAATGTGCATGTGTTGTCTTTCTTTGTCTACTATAGGAGAGGGTTTGTAAATTGTCTTGAGGCAAGGCAGGTGAGATTGAATGTGTAATTGGTTTTCACCTCATATAATGAATGACCCATGCACAAAGTTGCTGGCCATTGTGATGTTTTGAATTTAGTGTTTTGCATAGGAAACAATTTATTTCGGGTGAACCAGATGTAACATGTCTTAAAATTTGTAATTTAAAGTTGGTTATAAAAAATTAACATACGGAAAGGCATGTTCCATCTGAAGTTTTTTGTTTTTTTATGTGGGTTTTTTTTTTTGTCAGGTATTTTTGCATATACCTGAGAATTCAAAGCACACAACAGTTTTGCTGTCAATGGGTGAATTAGGTTTGTAAATCTTCCAGTAGGAATTAAGTTGCTGTGAATGAAATGTAATCATTTTAACTTGAGCTTGCACTCATGCCGATATGAATGTAATGTAGAGATTGTGTCCAAAATCATCTTGCTCAAATTACTAGAAGTTATGCTCATGCCAGGTTTTCTGTTCATATTGCCAAGAATAATGCAAACAATTGTGTGAATGTTTGGGTACGTGTATAATATTAATGGTGATGAGTCCCTTAAGCAAAGTGACATACTTATATTTTTTCACTTGTAATTGTGTAAAATTCTAACAAATGCTTGTACAGCAATTTCTTTGTTGGTTTCTGGTCTGTCTCTGGTTACAATCTGAGGGGTGTGGGAAACAAACCCTGGTGTTGTGCATTTGGGGAGGGTTTTGAACAGCAGACGTTGACCCCCTGTACCACCTACTGTGCACGGGGTGAGATGGGGGGCCAACTAAACCTGCAAGTGGCTGAATCACACAGCCTCATAACCCGGCCCACATCAGTGTTCTAACATGCCTGGAGAGGGTGGAGACAAATATGTCATGTAAAATACTTATTGGTTGATTTGATTGTAATTGTCTCCATATGTCTGTTTGTATTGATACTGTGCTGTATAAAGCAAGGTCAGAGAAATGTGTTTAAGTGTCAGAACTCTATAGTACTAGGATTTACAGACAGTATGATGTTAGTAAAAGAAATTTGAATAGAGAGAGTAACCTTTGTCAAAAATATTGTTACATAGCTACGCATGTGGTAAATAGGTTGCACACACCCACTAAGCTGTTTAACTTCTTATTACCATTGAGGACCTCTACATAACTGCTTTGATTGAGACTGAGCTATCAATTACTTGGCTCATGCAGTTTGACAAACCTTGAACTCTTGTCTGATTCATCTTTACTAATTTGCCTGCACAAGTGTTCTTTATTACCTGTTCACTTGGAGACCTGCCTGTGATATCACCTGATTATGGAATACTTTGGAGATCATCTGATATGATTCTCCTGCACTGATGCAGCCCTAGGATGACCCTCTGCTGTAAGGATGAGCCCTTCCTGCACCTGCCCTCCTCCTGTGGTGGTGATGGCTGCTTCAAGCCTTTCTTTTGTGTCATCCTTTGGGAAGAACTCCGCCTCTGCTGTTGCAACTGTGAGGTTTCTCAACTGGGATGAGAAGTTGAGTCTGCCCTTCCCTGCCTTCTACAACCTGGCTGCAATTGCTACATCCTTGTTATAAATCTGTTTCCATTTCTTTTGTGGGTGCCCAATGCCATACAATGAAACTGCTAACAAAAAGGCACTGGGTGTAGCCACGGTGATTACACGGCCAGCTCTCAGCCGCCACTGTCTGTTTGCCCCGAGACAGTGAGAGCTTGGCAGAAAAACATCTGCATTCATCATGAGGGCTTGTGGTGATGAATTCACCGTCCTCCTTCACCCTTCAAATGAACAATATTCTACTCTGCAATAATGAACTGACATTTCCTGGACCCACTCGAGGATCATTTTTTTTCCAAAATGCATTAAGGAGTTCTAACCTTATGGGTGAGGTGTGGCTTTAGGCACCCTGTTACAGTTTACCACATTCAGTTTTCCATTAAGTTATGCAGGGCTAGATTAGGATGATATACTAGCAAAGCTAACTACTGTTAATTCATCGTGTAGTTGTGTAACCCTTTAAACTGTATATTGTATTTGTGTACCAATGACAACACTAACTCATTGATCTCTAACATACATAGAGCTGTGCATAGTATCTAAGTGATCCCGCCCTTTCCTTTAGAAAAGGTTGGGATCAAAGGTTGGGTTGAAAGGTTGTAATAATGTGCTGCTTAAATCACCCCGATATTAAAATATATACAGCACATCACAATTTCTTAAAAATGACATCATTGCTTCAGCAGCACATTCCTCCAGACAGTGCTTTACAGATACATTAATAATTAACACTCTAGAAGTTCCAGGCACCTGAATACAAAACCTGTATTTCAATACCCAGTTGGTATATTACCATACAAGCCACTGTGACAGAGATCTGAAGACTCAGACCTATTCATGCATTGTTGTTAAAAAACCTGGTCTATTGAGAAATTAACACATGTAACAAAGTCTACCTCTGCCAGTTGTTTACAGAATAACAAATCCTATTGTCTCTGCTGTCTGTACCATGTCTATGCTATTGTTTCAAATATTTTCTATGTGCACTCCGGTCTAATCTGGTTTTTTCCCTAACATCAGGGTGTATATAAGATTGACCTGTAAATAAAGATTTCAGATGCTGTTCCACCAATTTAAGTGTTTGTGGTTCTGTATCTCCCAGCTGGAAGAGAGGGTATTCACTTGGATTGGGGGAGAACTTTAACCTGGGTTGCAGATTATTCTGCTAAGTCATCTTGTAGCTGCCTCCGCTGAAATTGAGCTAACAACCCCTCACTGATTTTGTTAGTTTGTCCAATGACAAAGAAATGAAAAGTCTCTGGACAGTATCATTTCAATGGTAGGTTTATTTTAACAGTGGCAGATAGCACAGCAAAAGGAAAATCGAAAAAATAACCTTAAATAAAAGATAGCAACTGATTTGCATTTCATTGAGTGAAATAAGTTTTTGAACCCACTAACAATAAAAGAATTAATACTTAGTGGAAAAACCCTTGTTTGCAAGCACAGAGGTCAAACGTTTCTTGTAATTGATGACCAAGTTTGCACACATTTTAGGAGGAATGTTGGTCCACTCCTCTTTGCAGATCATCTCTAAATCCCTAATGTTTCGAGGCTGTCTCTGTGCAACTCTGAGCTTGAGCTCCCTCCATAGGTTTTCTATTGGATTAAGGTCCGGAGACTGACTAGGCCACTCCATGACCTTAATGTGCTTCTTCTTGAGCCACTCCTTTGTTGCCTTTGCTGTATGTTTTGGGTCATTGTCGTGCTGGAACACCCATCCACGACCCATTTTCAGTTTCCTGGCAGAGGGAAGGAGGTTGTCATTCAGGATTTCACGATACATGGCTCCGTCCATTTTCCCGTTAATGCGATTAAGTTGTCCTGTGCCCTTAGCAGAAAAACACCTCCAAAGCAAAATGTTTCCACCCCCATGCTTGACGGTGGGGACGGTGTTTTGGGGGTCATAGGTAGCATTTTTCTTCCTCCAAACACAGCGAGTTGAGTTAATGCCAAAGAGCTCTATTTTGGTCTCATCAGACCACAGCACCTTCTCCCAGTCACTCACAGAATCATTCAGGTGTTCATTGGCAGACTTCAGACGGGCCTGCACATGTGCCTTCTTGAGCAGGGGGACCTTGCGAGCCCTGCAGGATTTTAATCCATTGCGGTGTAATGTGTTTCCAATGGTTTTCTTGGTGACTGTGGTCCCTGCTAATTTGAGGTAATTCACTAACATCTCCCGTGTAGTTCTAGGATGCTTTTTCACCTTTCTCAGAACCATTGACACCCCACGAGATGAGACCTTGCGTGGAGCCCCAGAGCGAGGTCGATTGATGGTCATTTTGTGCTCCTTCCATTTTCGAACAATCGCACCAACAGTTGTCGCCGTCTCTCCCAGCTTCTTGCTAATGGTTTTGTAGCCCATTCCAGCCTTGTGCAGGTCTACAATTTTGTCTCTGACATCCCCTGACAGCTCTTTGGTCTTTCCCATGTTGGAGAGTTAGGAGTCTGCTTGATTGATTGATTCTGTGGACAGGTGTCTTGTATACAGGTGACTAGTTAAGACAGGTGTCCTTAATGAGGGTGACTAATTGAGTAGAAGTGTCTAACCACTCTGTGGGAGCCAGAACTCTTAATGGTTGGTAGGGGTTCAAAAACTTATTTCACTCAATGAAATGCAAATTAGTTGCTATCTTTTATTTAAGGTTATTTTTTCGATTTTCCTTTTGATGTGCTATCTGCCACTGTTAAAATAAACCTACCATTGAAATGATACTGTTCTGAGACTTTTCATTTCTTTGTCATTGGACAAACTTACAAAATCAGTGAGGGGTCAAATAATTATTTCCTCCACTGTATATCTTGTCACTAGCTGTCCCTCAAAGGAGCTCACAATCTAATCCCTACCATTGTCTATATTATGTAGTGTAAGTACTGTAGTCTAGGGCCAATTTTTTTTTAGGAGGAGCCAATTAACTTATCTGTATGTTTTTGGAATGTGGGAGGAAAACGGAGTGCCCGGAGGAAACCCATGCAGCCACGGAGAGAACATACAAACTCTTTGCAGATAGTGCCCTGGCTGGGATTCGAACCAGGTTCCCAGCGCTGCAAGGCGAGAGAGCTAACCACTACGCCACCGTGCTGCCCAATTGTAATAGAATAAATAGCTTTAAAATAGCCTTAAAATCACATATACATTAATATTATAAATAGAGAAAAGTATATATAAATATATACAATACAATAGATAGCCTTACAAGCATTAGAAATCTTAAAATAACAGTAACATTAAAAGCGATATTTTAGTAACTATAATCAACGTATTATAAGTGTAAAAACAACCTTTAAATAACAGTAATATTAAAAGCGATATTTTAGTAACTATAATCAACGCATTATAAGTGTAAAAACAAAGTTAATACCAAAAGCGATGTATTTCTAATACAATAAGGTTGAAAACAAATTTTTAAATGATCAAAGAAGTGTAAACGAAAATTTAGTTGTTATACTATTGTAAGCGAAATTTTTAAAGAAAAACATAAGTAAAAACTGATATAAGCGAAATTTAAAAACGAAAAAATAAGTATAACACAAACTCAAAACGAACTTGTAAACGATATTTCTAATAAACCTTATTCTGTAAACGAAAACTTTTGTTAACACGATCCCTGTAACCGCTATTTCTCGGGCGCCCTTTTTTCCTGTCGGACGCCGAATAGCCGATATTTTGCATTGCAGTCTATGGTGGCGCCCTTTTTGTCCACTATCCCTGTGCGCCCTTTTTTACTAGCACCGTCTATCTCATCATGTCACATGTCACCTCGGGTATCATTTAAAACCCAATATAGTCCCAATATAGTGAAAAGACAGATACCTATTTCTTCCATTGTGTTACCAGAGCCGGCGCTTCCATAGAGGCAAAGGGGCCATTTCCCCAGGGCCCCAGAGCCTGTGGGGGCTTCCCAAGGTGTGTGTCCACTCCCCTCCAGCTATGGTGAGCCCATACATGCCTGCAAGTAACGAGGAAGAGAGAGGCTGTGAGGAGAAATGAGGAGAGTGTGCTGCCTCCCGTGCCCTGCCTGGATTTGGTAAGACTTTAGATGTGATTCAAAAAATATGTAAGATACATTTCCCTTATTTGTCAATTACCGTATTTCGCGCCGTATAAGACGCTCCGGAATATAAGACGCACCCAGGTTTAGAGGGCAAAAACCAGGGGAAAAAAAAATACTAAACCTGGTGCGTCCATATTCCAGGAGCGTCTTGTACATAACCTTGTGTGTCCTCATGTGTGCTCCTGTGCCCCCCATATCCTCATGTGTCCTTCTGTGTGTCCTCCTGTGCCCCCATGTGTCCTTCTGTGCCCCCCCATGTGTCCTCCTGTGTGTCCTAATGTGCCCCCCATGTGTCCTCATGTGCCCCCATGTGTCCTTCTGTGCCTCCCATGTGTCCCCCTGTGTATCCTCATGTGCCCCCCATGTGTCCTCATGTGCCCCCCATATGTCCTCCAGTGCCCCCCATATGTCCTCCAGTGCCCCCCAGCCTTCCTCCCTCCCACCTGCGTCTCCTAGCCCCCCAGATGAAAATGTCAATAGCAGCGGCAACTTACCTTTGGCAGGCTCCTGCGCTGATCCTTTATCATCACGCTGCCCCCCGCTAGCCTCCTCTGCCTCCCCCCTCTGTATCTGGTCCCCCCCCCCCGGGTGAAGGAATAAGTATCGGCAGCTTACCTCCGCAGTGCGCCCGCGATGACTGCAGACGTCCGTCTTCAGAGCACTTCTCGCTCTAGTGACCGGCTTGAACTGATGACGCGCAGTTCAAAGCCGGCCACTAGAGCGAGAAGTGCCCTGAAGACGGACGTCTGCAGTCATCGCGGGCGCACTGCGGAGGTAAGCTGCCGGTACTTATTCCTTCACCCGGGGGGGCCAGATACAGAGGGGGGAGGCAGAGGAGGCTAGCGGGGGGCAGCGCGATGATAAAGGATCAGCGCAGGAGCCTGCCAAAGGTAAGTTGCCGCTGCTATTGACATTTTCATCCGGGGGGGCCAGGAGACTCGGACAGGCATAGGGAAAGCAGGCAGGGAATCCCCAACATGGCGGCGGGTCGGCGGTTCGGAACTGCGGGCGTTATTAAGTTGGGGATTCCCTGCCTTTGCCGTATAAGACGCAGGGACTTTTTCTCCCCATTTTTGGGGGAGAAAAAGTGCGTCTTATACGGCGAAAAATACGGTATTTGAATATGAATTATCTCTCCTTATAGTTCATGTGAAAAATAATTAAGGTGAGATAATTCAAGAGAAAAGGCTTTGAGGATAACCTTATCTGTTTTATCTCATTAATCATCTAACATTATAGTTACAGCACGCCTGACTCAAAGAAAGCTGCCTAAGGTAAGCACAGGGGTATGTTCATGCTGGACCCACATAACTCTGTGGATCTGGTTCTGTAGTCTGGTTCTCTCCTTGTTTTGCCAACTACCCTCCCCGTAATTACTCCTTGAAATATGTGACTTTTGACTACATTTTCAGATAGGAAGAGGCAGTGAATTTCCTAAGCCTGCCTCTTCCTTTCTAAAAATTTGACTTTAGCCAAAAGTCAGAATTTAAAAGGAGCGATTACAGGAACAGAGGGAATGAGGAGAGGAACAGACAACGCACAGAGGTATGTGGAGCCAGCATGGACAAACCTCTGTGCTTACCTTAGGCAGCTTTGCCTTGGGTCAAGTTTACTTTAAGGTGAAAATAAGATCATTTATGAGGTAAGTTCTGTGAGTCATACCCTTTTCTTTAGCTATCTCTTTTCACCAGGTCTAAACAGAATTTAGACAGCAAACACTCTGTAGCGGGATTGGTTACCATTAAATCTACAGTCTATTTAATTTAGATTTTGTTGAGATGATGATTCTTCTACACAATTTATATGTCACACTTACCACTCCCAGGTTCCAGCGGAGGTCTCCAGCCCACCTGCGGACGCTGTTCCAGCGGACTTCAATGACCAGTGTGGACGAGCTCAGCTGGCGTAGTTGCGTGCTATTAGGTGCCCCAGCCCCTTTATAGTCATGGTGGGGGGCATGGCTTCAGCACTGACATGGAGGACAAGATATTTAATCCCTGATCAAACAGCACTCAGTGCTGTTATGTCTTTTTACAGCCACAGCGTTTTTACATGCCGTTCCTTACACCAGTCTTGTCAGTCATGAAATGGGTATTTGCACATTCCCCCCTCCCCCACTATGGGAAAGCACCAGGGATGATCGTAGTCAGCCAACGTCGCTACGCTGGAACTACGCGTATTTTTACGCAATTACGATTCGCCAAACTACGGCTTCGAAATCAAATATTCGCTTCGTATGCATTTCGTAGACTACGCGTTAAAATACGCAATTACGCGTAGTGCGAAGCGTAGTGTATGCGGACACTTATGCCATTATGCGGAAAAATGTACGCATTAATTCCTCTGCAAATGCTTGTACCACGACCTCTTCTATGCGTACATTCCCCTTTCCAATGCGTAATTTTGTATGCATACAATTGTACGCGTAAAAATAGACGCGAATAACGCATACTTCGCAATACACATGTGAACTACGCGTAGGGGCGTAAACTACGCGTGACGGTAATTCGCTACTCGTAAAAATGTAAGCGTAGTTTTCAAACTTTGCCTACGAACTACGATGCGTAGATGCGAACTACGATGCGTAAATTCGCACTGGCGTAGTTTCTGCTCATCCCTGGAAAGCACCACCATCAGGCCCATGGACAATTTAGTAACAAAAGACTCGGACTGCCTCGGTTGGATTAAATAGGCCAAAGCAGCCCTTTTATTGCATCAAATATAAAACCATAACAGTAATAAATAATGTAAACATAATACGCCTTGTAAACAGTTAATCAAGCCACAGGGGAAAGGCTGCGGAGGTTGCCATGGAAAATACGCAACACAGCTCGGAAAATGGTCCCCAGTAGAGATGGGCCAAACCTTCCGCAAAAGTTCGGTTCGCGCGAACTTCCGCGAACCACAATAGACTTCAATGGGGAGGCGAACTTTGAAAACTAGAAACACTTATGCTGGCCACAAAAGTGATGGAAAAGATGTTTCAATGGATCTAACATCTGAGTTTTTGCATGGATGAGTGGGATAGAGGGCAAATGTCCCGGGGAAAAATCTGGATTTGACACAAATCAGTGTTTTAAGGGCAGAAATCACATTGAATGCTAAATTGCAATCCTAAAGTGCTTTAAAACATCTTGCATGTGTATATGTTACACCCAGAACCCGAAGTTTGGCCACTTCTAGTTCTGGCCGGCCACTTCGGGTTCTGGCCGGCCAATTTGCGAAGTGGCCGCTGCGCTGCGGCCAATGTTAGAAATGGATTGTTTACTCTGATATTAATGTATCTTCTGGCCGCAGCGCAGCGGCCAAACGTATTAATTTGTTGCAATTAAGCCGGCGGCAATGTAACAATTCAAGCCGCCGGCTTTTTATCTGCCTCTCTCTCCTTCTCCCCCCGCCTCTCTCTCCTCCCCCCGCGTCTCTCGCTCTCCTATGGACAGCCGGCGGGGACACGAGTGTCCCCCCGGAGTCGTTCGTCGCGGCAGGGAAGCCTGCCGTTATTGCAGAGCGGGTGCTGGCAGAAGCAATGTCTGCAGCCTCCCCGCTCTGCTGCCCCTGCTGCGACGAACGACTCTGGGGGACTCGCGTGTCCCCCGCCGGCTGGCCATAAGAGGAGAGAGAGAGAGGCAGATAAAAAGCCGGCGGCTTGAATTGTTACATTGCCGCCGGCTTAATTGCAACAAATTAACTAAGTGGTTATACGTTTGGCCGCTGCGCTGCGGCCAGAAGATACATTAATATCAGAGTAAACAATCCATTTCTAACATTGGCCGCAGCGCAGCGGCCACTTCGCAAATTGGCCGGCCAGAACCCGAAGTGGCCGGCCAGAACTAGAAGTGGCCAAACTTCGGGTTCTGGCCGTAACATATACATCAATCAGGCAGTGTAATTAAAGTACTGCTTCACACTGACACACCAAACTCACTGTGTAACGCACCGCAAACAGCTGTTTGCATAGTGACGGCTGTGCTGGACCGGTGCGCACCATGGCCAGAGAGCAGGTCATGGCGGTTTTCAAGCCCATATGGTCACCGGGCTGTGGTAGCTCAATGATAGAACAACAGTGACTGTCCAGCTGATCAAATTTGGTCTGTCCACAATGAAGCAACAACCTTATTATCTTGGGTGTCCCCCCCCCCCCCCCCGAGACACTCATATAGCCGTCGGTCATTGCTTCATTGTGATACGCAAGCTCCTTCACCGTGGCAAGGTAATGATCACGAAGGGGAATTGGCACATGTACATGCCTTTTGTTTTGTTGTTGCAGCTGCAGTGCAGCCAGAAAAATTAGGCAGGCATGTACACGCACCAGAAAAAATTGTATAGTTGGGTGCACTGTGAACAACAGGTGGGTAAATGCAGTGATGTGTATTACAATGTGCACCTGTCACACACAGACAGGTACCGGACAGGCACAGTGACTCACGTAGGTAGGTGGGTGCACTGTGAACAACAGTTAGGTAAATGCAGTGATGGGTATTATAATGTGCACCTGGCACTGGCACTGGCACAGTAGTAATTATACCACCAAGGGGCCAAAGGCCAGCTGCGACTGACTGACAGGGCTGTATATAATGCAAGTGGGCCACACAAAAAACAAAAAAATAGATCACAAGAACAAGATTAGGCCTCAAAAGAGCTGTTGAGGGTGTTTTTTTAGCAATAAGAATCAGCAAGGAGCAAGCTAAGAAGCCTACAAGAGCCTAACTAAGCTTTCCATATAGGTCTTTGCACAGCAGCTCTCCCTTCTCTAATTACTGCAGGCACACGAGTGAGTCCAATGCCTGACGCTGCCTGCCTTTTATGAGAGGGGGGGGGGCTCCAGGAGGGAGTGTAGCCTGATTGGCTACAATGTGCCTGCTGACTGTGATCTAGAGGGTCAAAGTTGACCCTAATGATGCACTATGGGGGTGAATTAAACTTCCAGAAAAGTTTGCGTTCCCTCGCGAACGCGAACCACCGAAGTTCGCCGGGAACCGTTCGGGCCATCTCTAGTCCCCAGCCGTGGGCTCAGGGATGGCTGAGCACTAAGGAACTTCTGATCCTACCTGACGTCAAACCTGTTACCGGGAAGTCACCACCCAAGGGAGAGTCCCCAGCCCTCTAACTGACCATAAATTTGACCTCCGAAGACCCGTCCATGCCTGCTACTCTACAAAAAATATCAACACCCAACAACGTACCCTGTCAACAAAGTCTACTCTTAATCCTAAACCTGAACATTGGGGAGGGTGGGCGGGGAAACCTATACTCTCCCTGTCCTTGGCCAGTTTAAAGCAAAACTCCTTCCCTATCCTCTCTCTAGCCTGATCCCTAACTCCTCCCTATCCTGTCCCTAGCACCCATAGGTGGCTAGCCAGCTGACCTCTCCTCACTACCCTACCCTCACACTATTCAGGCTTCCCGCTGAAATGTTAATCCTTTCCTACCCAAAACTTGAGGGAACAAAAAATGCCAAAAGTAAGGGGGGGGGGGGGGGGGCGCAAAACCCCTTCCCCTTAACCCTTGTCCCTGGTCCTGGCCTGTCAGTCCTGTCACGCCATTCTTGTCTTCAGTCCTCTCATACTAGTCCAATCACGTCAGTCCTGTCTTCAGCCCTGTCGTACCAGTCCAATCACGTCAGTCCTGTCTGCAGCCCTGTCATACCAGTCCAGTCACACCAGTCCTGTCAGCCAGTCCTGTCATGTCAGTCCTGTCATAAGTTCTGTCACTATTACAGTCACGTCAGCCCTGCCAGTCATGTCAATCAGCTCTGTCACATCAGTCTTGTTTCATCTGTCCTCATCTTCCTTCCTTTATGGCAAGGTTAACCCCTCCTGTTCTTTTCGGCCCTGGTGGGGTAGTCCTAGCAGTCATGACCTGGTCAGCACCAGGCAGCAAAGTAGTCCGCCACCCATTAGGGCCCATTATCCCTTGTGGAATACGCTGGTAAAGACTCGTGCTTACTTAGACTCCATGCCCTGGGAGTGCTCAATCACCATTGCCAAAATCAACAGGACTCTGACAACATAATAGCATGCGGCAGCTCACAGCTACTTTCAAGGATGGCAATGCAATCACTTGTTCCAAAATCAGAACACCAACAATATGCATAAAGAATACAGTCTCACAAGAATGCAGCTGTGTTGCATATCCTCTTTGAAACCCAGGCTAGAAAGAGGAGCAGTCACTTCCTGTCCAGCACTATTTCAGGCAAAACCATGAACAGGGAAGATTGTGCTGGAAGATTTTCAGTTTATACTTAAAGCTCACTTTTAAACAAAACCCTAAGCTTATGCTGCTCATAAGGTTAGTGTAGTTAGGTTTTTATAAATACACAGAAGACATTTTTGCATGGCGCACAGTAACATTTTTGGCAATAACAGAGTTAAAACCGCCAGAGTATTCTTTGTGCTACCACATTGATTAGAGTAGATGAGAGAGCCGGGTGACAGAGGGGTAGCCAAAGCTCCCTCTCTATCACTGCAGACATATATTGACTGACTCGGGATCAGTCTTTCTCCAGGCAGCTGATTGAGTTGCCTGTGGACACTAAATGAGCTTTCTATGGACATCAGCCTGCAATCTTCAGCTTGCACAGCCCACTGATGAAAGATTTACACTTAGGGGAGCAAGGGAGGTGAGGAATATAAAAGAGCTCCAGGAATTACTTAACCCCTAAGTCACCCAAGCCCTGCCCAAACAAACAGGTTCATGCAAATCAGGCACTGGCGGCAGTGCCATACTGGCATAAGAACCATGGTAGGACAAATTTAAAGCTCCCAAGCAATTTTAATATGATGGACAAAAAAACAAAAACCCTACTCCGCAGATCTGGCAGTGAAGTACAGAAAATATATATGCCACAGCCTATCTGACTGGTGGACTGAGATGTCCACAATGGCACACTAATGCTCTCACTTACAGCAGGCCTTCTGGCGAATGTTCAGATTTCTAGGCTGGTCCTGCCAGTGGCAGAACTGACTTGATGGTTATAATAAGAAAGTCCATTCAGCTTCTTGGCAATGAGAGGTTTCCTGATAATAACCGAGCAAAGAAATGCAAATTTGCCTTGCAGGCTATTCATGGAATTGGCTGATTTTGCACTTTTTTAAAAGATATTTTTGTAGGATTTGTACCAGATTCATAAAGTTAGATTTTCTATTTGCTATTTACCCAGCTGGCTTCAGAAGTACAGAGCAAATTCTATTTCAAACTTGTCAACTAGACAATGAATTCACAGATCCCATTACTATAACTATATGATATAACTATACAGTAATAATGCTTGGCCTCTGCAGTGTCAAGAGGAGATCTGCACTTGTGCTTTTCAGAACTGGGGATCTTCATTTGATTGAAGCAAACCAGAAAAAAAAATGTATTTTATAATGAATTGTATATGTAGTACGGATAATGAATAGAACATTAGCAGCAAAGAATCTCATATTTTTATTTTCAGTTATACAGCTCTTTTTTTTTTTATAACATTGCATCATACTGTCACGGTTGCTGTTTTATAACCACACTCTGATTTTTAAGCTATAAAACAAAGCAAAAATAATGATCCTTTGAACCTTCCTGCAGTAAAACCTTATCTCAAGCTATCTCTCAGTGTTTCTTGGCTGTTTAAGTGCTTCAGAAAACAGGTATGTATTGGACCCAGTGGGTCGGATAGCTCAGAGAAGCTCTTTTTCATAGATAACAACTGACGTTTTTTTGACTCTTCCTGTACTGGAAACAATATGAGACTCCTGTATTTGCTACTAATGTTCTATTTCTTAGCTGAACTACACTTCACTACTACACAATTCATTTCATCATAAGTTTTTTCACTTCATGTTTGCTATATTGATGTATTTAAAGCCTACAAAGGTTTTGTTGTCTTTTTAACCTCTTGAGGACCGCGGCGTTAAACCCCCCTAGTGACCAGGCCATTTTTTACTAATAGGGCCACAGCAGCTTTAAGGACTCGCTGCAGGGCCACACAACTCAGCACACAAGTGATTCCTCCCTCTTTTCTGCCCACCAACAGAGCTTTCTGTTAGTGGGCTGTGATCCCTGCAGGGATGTTTGTTTGTTTAATCTTACAAATATTTATATCCTTTTTTCTTAATAAAATGTACTATTTTTTTTCTAACTCCGCCCTCCCTCCCCCCGCCAGCCAATCCTAGTGGCCAGCTCTCATAGACATCAGCGTATGAGAGCCGATCACCCTCCTACCTCTCGGGGGGACAGCCGCGTCACACGGCTGTCCCCAGTACAGCGCTGCTGTAGATCACAGCACTGTACAATGTTTCGACGTCTAATAGTCTCCTAGTGGCGATCGCCACTGGGAGGCTGATGACAGGATGGAGCTCAGTCATTGCAGCGGGGATGCGCTTGTGCATGAGCGTGCGCGATCCCCTGCAATCTCCGCCCCTAGCACTTCAAGCCAATCAGCGTGGAGCGGTCGTTTGGCAGTTAAACAGCACTTTTTTCCTGGCCTGATTTATATATTTGGCATAGACCAACTTTCTTGTGGCTTCTCTAACATGTGCCACAGGCGTTCCTCCATTTCCTGTGCAGCCCCCTCTTCCATGTGTAACATCCATATATAGCAGCTCATCTTTCATGTACAGCTCCCTCAGACAGCAACTCCTCCTTTCCATGTGTTGTTCTCCATTTGCAAGCATGCAATTTTCAATTCCAACAACGTAGCAGACAGAACACCGTTTTTTTACATTGCACTTGTAGTACTGATTGACCCACCTACTATGATGATACACAGGGCTTCCTACATCAGAGCTATCAGCATAAAAGGGCAGTGCTGATGGGAAGTAGATCCACTTGCAAGGTTATGTGGCATAGGAAGGAGACTGGTTCTTCAGAGATGGGTCACATTTATACATCTATACTGTATCAGCCTGCAATAGCAATGACCTATAAAGACCAAGCATTGCATTTTAAATGTGCTGTTGGTTCCCTTGCTGCATTAGCTGTTCTCGTCTCTCAGTGCTGATGTATTTCCAACAAGCTTTGCTTTCCATCCAACTGAGCCCTTTGCTTTTCTTGTGTCCATTCTTTTCACTAAGCCTTCAGTTTCTTCTTCCCATGTTTTTCTTGGGCCTCTTTTGGGTCTTCTTGTCTGTAAGAGTAAATGGCTTTTGTCAAACTCCAAACCTCCTTTGCCCTTAATTTCTGCTGCTGTAATTTCAGGAACTTTCAATTTAATTATCTGAAATTCCTTCACTAATTGCTGTTTTTTTTCACATAATAGTTCCTAGCCTTCCATGAACCTTATCTCAATACCCTTTTATCACAGCAGGTCATATCAAGTCAAATCCTTCTTGGCTACTTCTATTAATGATTAAATGAGTTCTGTACAGTGGCCAATGGTTTAAAATTGATGAAAACTGTGGTTCACACTCAATACACTGTGAATGATAAGAGGTTTCCAGAATGTAAGAATTTTAAATGGTTTTCCTGGCATGGTGATCAAGCCAAGAAAAATACTATCGAAATCGAAAGGGCCCATACAATTGTAAAACAATTACCATATTTTTCAGAATATGAGACACACTTTTTCTCCTCCAAAACATGGGGAGAAAAGTGGCTGCGTATTATATTCCAAAGATAAGGAATAAAGTTATGCAGAGTGAGCAGGGAAGCTACTGGTATATTACCTGCCACTGCCGCAGCGATCCTCTCCCCCTGGCTCCAGGTCATACATGTCAAACTGCAGCCCGTGGGTCAAATCTGGCCCTCAGAGCCATTCAATTTGGCTCTCAAGGGGTTTCCCTACTTTGCATTATGTATGGCCCACTCTAGGCCACTACGGAAGCTATGTAGGAGGTGAAGCCCTAGAACACAAGGGAAGCCATATGGGTGAGATGGGCAAAATAATTAAACACTATGGAACTGTATAGGGGAGTGTGGGGCTTCTAGGCACCAGGGAACTGTATAGGGGAGGGGACCACTAGGCACCAGGGAACTGTATAGCAGCTGAAGGGGAGTCATTAGACCCCTGGTAACTTTATAAGGGAGGAAGGTGGCAAGTAGACATTAAGGTTGGCCTGCGACTAGGTTCCAGTGTACAATTTCGGCCCACTTTGTATTTGAGTTTGACACCTCTGCTCCAGGTCCTGCTTCTTAGTGCATTCCTCTTCTTCTGTTGCAGAAATTTGAAAGCACACAGCCCACCAGCATCATTAGGTCCTCCATACCCCAAATTGTATACATAGCTGGCCTTTGACCTGAGCGACTGAAGCGGTCGCTCATGGCGCTGGCTTCCACGTGCACAGCACAGTCTCGCTGCTCTCCACAGTGTGGCCACTCGCTGCTCTACACGGTTTCTCCCCGTCTTCACAGCTCTGCTCCATCTGTAATTAGAGCACGGCTACAAGAAAATGGCCACCGATGTCCACAAATGCGGACATTGATGGCCATTTTCTTATATCCTTGCTCTAACTACAGATGGAGCGGAGGCAGCGAGAGAATAGTGACGTCAGCGCTGGAACATAAGGAGATGGTGAGTGATCCGCCACCACTTCCGCCAGCACGTGCCTTGTCTGAAGTGAACCTCCAGCTGATTACCTATACTGGAGGCTCCTACAGCTGCTTACCTATACAAGTTGCACCTACACCTGACTTACTATACTGGGGCACCTATGCTTGGCTACCTATACTGATCCACCACCTACACCTGACATCCTATACTGGGGGAACCTATGCTTGGCTACCTATACTGATCCACCTACATCTGATTTCCTATACTGGGGGCACCTAAAGCTGGCTACCTATACTGAGGAAGGGCACCTACTCCTGGCTACCTATACTGGAGGCCCCTATGCCTGGCTACCTATGGGAGGAGATCTAAACCTGACTTCCTATACTGCGGGCACCTATGCTTGGCTACCTATATTGAGGGCACCTACACATGAGATCCTATACTGGGGGCACCTATACCTGGCTACCTACCTATACCGAGTCTGAGGGCGTTTTTTTCTTGGGGGGGGGGTGCACTGCGCTATAAAGTGCGGTGCAAATTGTCAGTGCTGTGTTATCTTTCTAAATGGAGGGGAGGCCTAACTGTCCCACTGAACTCAGGAGAAAAGGTGAATTGCGTATGGGCGTTTGTGTGTGTGCATGCATGCATGAAGAGGATGGGGGGGGGGAGGGCACCAAAATCAGGTTTTTCTCAGGTCGCTGTGAAATCTAAGGCCAGCCCTGGTTGTATTCATGCAGTTCTACTGTACACTAGCACGTGTGTTGGGGGTCAACCATGACATCAAAGTTTTCTCCTAGGTGATATTTTCACATCTTATGAATGTTAATCAAACACACTGCGCTCTTCAATCCCGTGACCCCCACTACAGAGGCACACAGATCAACCCTGCAATATATTAAAACCGCACATAGTGCTGAATAACGTTTTGTAAAGGGGACCCTTCTCACCACTTTGCACTCCACCGGGACGTGCCCACCAATGGGATAGACAATCGTACACTCCCCTCTGGGTATGCACTCACCGTCAGGATACTTGTGCTTTAGCTTATCAGTACCTAAAGTACTTCTCCACGTGTGTCCATCCAGTCCCGCAAAGTAATAGGTCCAGCTTCCAGTTCCAATAAAAAATACGTTTTAATATATAAAAAAAATCCCCATAAAAACATACAGGTTAAAAAGTTTACATGCGCTGGGAGATCGGCTTAAAATAGAGCAGCAAGCAGCCAGCGGCTTTACTGCGGAATACAGCCTGCTAACACCGTGCGCTGCCTTCTCTCCCACGTAACGCCAGCTTGTCATCAGGTGAACTGGAAGCTGGACCTATTACTTTGCGGGACTGGATGTACACACGTGGAGAAGTACTTCAGGTACTGATAAGCTAAAGCACAAGTATCCTGACAGTGAGTGCATACCCAGAGAGGGGGTGTACGGTTGTCTATCCCATTGGTGGGCACGTCCCGGTGGAGTGCAAAGACTGGTGAAAAGGGTCCCCTTTACAAAACGTTATTCAGCACTATGTGCGGTTTTATTATATTCCAGGGTTCATCTGTGTGCCTCTGTAGTGGGGGTCACGGGATTGAAGAGCGCAGTGTGTTTGATTAACATTGGTGTATCAAAGAGCCGGTGACTTTGTTTGAGCTGCGAGCCCCTGGTTAACTATTTTCCATTTGGAGCACAATCCTTTTCCTTTGGACACATCTTATGAATAAAATGCCTTTTAACCACTTCAGCCTTCAGGGCCTGTTTCCACTACATGCAGATTCTGCATGCAGAAAACTGACTCCAATGAATGCCTATGGGAAATCTGCATCAGAAAAATCGCGTTCAGTGGAAACAGGCCCATAGGCATTCATTGGAGTCAGTTTTCTGCATGCAGAATCTGCGTGTAGTGGAAACAGGCCCTCAGTGGTTTTCACTTTATGCATCCGAGCAATGTTCACCTCCCAATTATTAGCCTATAACTTTATCACTACTTATCACAATTAACTGATCTATATCTTGTTTTTTCCACCACCAATTAGGCTTTCTTTGGGTGGTACATTTTGCTAAGAGCCACTTTACTGTAAATGCATTTTAACAGGAAGAATAAGAAAAAAATGGAAAAAATTCATTATTTCTCAGTTTTCAGCCATTATAGTTTTAAAATAATACATGCCTCCATAATTAAAACTCATGTATTGTATTTGCCCATTTGTCCCGGTTATTACACCATTTAAATTATGTCCCTATCGCAATGTATGGTGACAATATTTTATTTGGAAATAAAGGTGCATTTTTTCCGTTTTGCATCCATCTCTATTTACAAAAATAAAAAAATAAAAATAGAAATATTTACATCTTTAAATTGATATTTAAAAAGTTTAGACCCTTAGGTAAATATGTACGTGATATTTTTTTTTTATTGTAATGTTTTGTTTTGTTTTTTATTAAACATTTGATTTGGGTATTTTTGGGAGGGTGGGATGTAAATAGTAATTTTTTTATGTACATATGTGTTGATTTTTTTTTTATTTTTTTTTTTGCATTTAGATGTAGTTTTACTTTTTGTTTGTTTGAGTTTGTTTACATGACGTCACTCTAAACATAACATGTACGCTTAGAGGGACGTAGCATGACAGCATAACTAATCAATAGCAGTCCAAGGAAATGGTGCAAAAAAAAGTAGGCCTCCATATACTTGGAGATACGGATTTGTTTAGCTTGATACTGCAGAATGATGTATAAAAAAGTAATGTAGAGTGTGGGGGGGAGGGTTAGTAGCCAGTCTGTAGCAAGTGATAGCGGTATGCAGGAGGCTACTGATGGCTTTTTGCTGTAAGTACGAACTTGGCCATGGTCAACATGGGTCTGTTGGGGGAGGGGGTTTAGAGTAGGTGTTAACCATAATATAATGAGAGGAGTGAGGTTGGTGTGATGCACAGTGCAAGGAACCAGGTTAGGATTATACACTAGACATGGAATGAGGTTAGCTTTAGTAGGAGGGTAAGAAAGGCTTTGTCGTCTCAGGGGAAACCTACATTTAATTATTCAGAGAACTCATGGCTCTTGATTCTTAACACCCACATGAATGGATATGTATGAGGCCCCTTTCACACATACGGCTTGATTTACTAAACCATGCTGACTCATAGCTCTGGTGTGCTAGCATTTTGCGCGCATTTTCACATGCAATCGCGAAATCGCATGCAAAAGTGTGAAACCAAGCGCAAAAACGCAAGCATGGCCATATCATGAGTTAGCACAGTTTACTGAATCAAGCCCATAGTGCATTGCATCACATCACGGTATGCTCCCCCGTCGCAGTGGCCATTAGTCTCTATGACAACACAGAGGCGATGAAGACTCTGGAATACTTTGCTAAGTGTAACGGTTGGGTGCCGCAACTTAGATGTCTGATCATTTGGTGATCTGCAGAATCACCGAATAATGCAGACGCTATACCTGATTATGTGTGATCTGCAGAATCACCAATAATACCAGTATAGCTTCAAGAAAGAAATGAGTGTTGTGCTTGGTGCAACAGTAACTTTAATAGTTATCAAGGTCTTACCAGAGGAGCTGGTAAGGCACTATCAGTACACGGACTGTACAACTATGAACAGACCTTCCCAGAGGGCTGGAGAAGGTACCAACAGAGAGAATACAGAGATAGACTGACTAGTCCTTACCAGAGGAGCTGGCAAGGAATCAGTTAAACGCGTAGCAAGAAAAGCTACGCTAGACCTTTCCAGTGGAGCTGGAAAGGTGATACAAGTGACTCGGATAGTTGGCTAAATCTTCCAGAGGAGCTGGGAAGGTGCTATCAGTCACTAAGCAACACCTCACCAGTGGAGCTGGTGAGAATAATGAATAAATAACATGTGCTCATCAGAGGAGCTGATGAGCCTCAGAAGCCAATCAGGCTAGGCCCCTTCAGAGGTGCTGGCTGGCACTAGCTGAAACTAATAAAGGATAGTTTATATATTTTTGATAAATTTTTGATAAATAAAATAAATAATTATTTTTGATACTTTTATATAAAAAAAAACTGGTGTGGTCGTGTGACTCAATTCCCCTCATTATTTATCCTAAAGTTTTTTGCACTGTAATAAAGGCTAGGCCCCTTCAGAGGTGCTGGCTGGCACTAGCTACAAGGCACTACTAAATACGGCCAGACCTCCGTGGGTTCTGGGAACGTACTAACAGATACGGTAACTCTATAGTTTGGCTAGACCTTCCCAGAGAAGCTGGCAAGGTACTATAAAAGAGAACTGTAATTAATAGTTCGGCGAGACCTCACCAGAGGGGCTGGTGAGGCCCTATCAGTACGTACAGGAGTACGAGCCCCAGCAAGCTGGGGATGCAGATACTGTGGAGATAGAATCTCCCGAGGAGCGGGTGATTCAGACTGTACTGCAACCTAGTGACCACCTGAGGAGCAGGCGATTAAGAGTGTACTGCAGCCTAGAGGACACCTGAGGAGCAGGCGTTACAAACAACACTGCAATTACTGATCACCTGAGGAGCAGGCGATTAAGACTGTACTGCAGCCCAGAGGACACCTGAGGAGCAGGCGTTACAAACAACACTGCAATTACTGATCACCTGAGGAGCAGGCGATCAAGAGTGTACTGCAGCCTAGAGGACACCCGAGGAGCAGGTGCTACAAACAATACTGCAATTACTGATCACCTGAGGAGCAGGCGATTAAGGCTGTACTGCAGCCTAGCAGAACAACTTCACCAGAGGAGCTGGTTAAGCTAACACCTCACCAGTGGCGAGGGCCCACTGGTGAGTAGAATGGTCAGACAGGCAAGGGTTGGCAACAGAGAGGACAGGATCAGAATGGAATCGTAAGGCAGAAGAGTAATCAATAATCAGGCAGAGGTTCAGCAACTAATCAGATGAGCAGAGGTACACAATCAGTAAACTAAGAGCGGAGTCAGAGGATAGCCAGAGTCAAACACAGATAATCAATACAATATAAATAATCCTAGTCTAGGTGTGAAGTCCTTGGTTTCAACACCTGGGATCTAGTCTAAGGTCTGAGCGCTAACACGGATGTATTCACGACAGCAGACAGTGTCTGAATGAAGCCCGGAGGCTTAAGAAGCAGAGGAGACCTCACTGGCATGCCCCCTGCAGCCAACCAATCCGGGCGCCGTGGGTCTCCTCTGACGTCAGCTGACGAGCCTCTTCCTCGCATAAAGGTCCTGTCTGTGCGCGAGACAGCGACCTTGTGGGAAAAAGAGAGCCCCATCTTCAGGGTCCTAGACGCCAGAGGGACGGGCAGGGGAGCAGAGTTAGCCGCGGCGGCGGTGCTGTCCGCCGCGGCTGTACTTGTTACACTAAGCCATGCGGCGTGGCAGACAATTGCATTGTAATCTATGGCACCTTAAAAATCTATTTAGATTGCTGCGGTGCGGCGCGCATGCACCGTTCGGGCAAAAACAGTGACATACTTCCTGTCCAGCAGGGAGCATGTCAATGTTCAAGGGCGGAGCTATGCAGATTACCCTGTTGCCACACTCTGCCGCACGGTAATATGCAAGGGGAAGTGAAGCGGTTGCGCTTGTCCTGCCCCTGGACTCTGTTGCTGTAAAACAATCACACTGCACAATACGTCAAACTAGCCTGAAGTTAATCCACACCCATTAATTTGCTTTCAAGGACTCCTTTGGTAGTATTGTGTAGAAATGAAATAAAAGGAAAGCTGAAACAATTTAATGTTGATTTCATTTAAATGAAAATGCTAGCTTGACTATAAAATTAATTTCACACAAAACGTCAGCTCGGGGTCATCACCAGTTATAACACTTTGCGAGCAGCCTCTGAAACAGCTTACCAAACCCTAATTAAATTATTTTATGTTTGCACACCAAACTATTCTATATAAAATTTGCGGCCGCTGTATTGTAAAACTTATCAGGGTTAATAAAGTTGCTATATTGCTTGATGACAGGCATCAGTTGAGATATCTCATCACTTCTAAAGTGTCACCCAGTATAAACACAGCACATTATAAATGTGGCTCTGAATGTCCTTTACGGGACTCATCTCAAAAACATTATTTCAATGAGCAACATTTTACTAATAATAAATCTCATCTCCGTGTATAAAATATGGCGAGAATATAGTCATTAATCACCAATAAATAAAAATGTCGCTGCAAAACACACATAAAGAAGACAAGTGTATGGCAGGCTACCTCCATATATTATCACTGCTAAAATCACAGTGACATTGGGTAAAACTAATGCGACAAATTTATGTCACATCACTTGCTCTAATATATGGGTTGCCAAACAACCTGACTTCTGATTTCATGCACTTTAAGAAGGACATAGGACTTGGTGTCCACCTGAACCTGGTTTGAACTGTGTTGTTTGTAGAGAGGTGAGTGTAATGACAGCCATGGCATGTGGGTAAGGAGTAGCAGGTCCATATTATTAGTGAATGTGTGACAAATGGCCATGTGACTGTTGAAGCTGGGGGAAGCAGGTGACATAAGCATGCATCAACACAATGCAGGCAGAACAAAAAGCAGTTCATTTTGGTGCCAGAACTACCATCGCATTTCGGCAATCCCATACACCACAATGTAAATGTACAGCCATGGGATGCCATGGTGTTGACGTTTGGTGCAATGATCGGCAAGCATCTTGATAGCAGCGATAAGGAGCGCCAGGGAGTTTAAGCTTGGTGCAAATGGCAAGTGTCGTAATTGTTCTGCAAACACCACACACTGGTCAGTAAGCAGCATCATAGCGGTGAATCATAAAGAAAGAGGAATTCCGGGCACCAATACAAATAACATCACCTTTATTGAAACCTCATTCCTTCCAACATAAGTTATTTTAAAAATGGCCTGACAGCCGTTTTGCAGGGATACCCTGCTTTGTCAGAGGCAGCAGTTACTTATATATGTAACTGACGAAGCAGGGTATCCCTGCGAAACGGCTGTCATACAATTTTTACTGCAACTTATGTCAGAAGGTGTGAGGGGTCAATAAAGGTCACGTTATCTAGACTGGTGCTTGGAGTTCCTCTTTCTTTACGATTTACTGGACATGCTTTATATGGAGGCACAGTCCATGCACCGCTCTCCCTTCAACTGCCAGTCCGACATCTAGTGCTGATCTTTTCTGCTTCCCAACAATTATGCATCAAAGTGGTGGTATGAGGGTGCAAAATTTTCCAAGTTGCGCAAGTGCTCAACAGCAGTGTTCCTTGCAAATTTTCGCGAAAGTAATTTTCGCATTGAAAATGCTATTTTGAGAAAAAATGTTCGTCAAAATAGCTTGTACTTTTACCGCTATTATTCATTAAAAATGCAAAAATGAAGAAAACCAATGTTTTTACTGCAAAAAAATTTATCACAAAACCGCGAAAAGTGCACAAAATGAGAAAAATAATTTAAAACGTATTTTCAATGGCATTTTTGAATCGAATCGAAAAATCGAATTTAAAGATAAACTCCAACCAAGAATTGAACTTTATCCCAATCAGTAGCTGATACCCCATTTTACATGAGAAATACAATGATTTTCACAAACAGACCATCAGGGGGCGCTGTGTGACTGATTTTGTGCTGAAACCCCTCCCACAAGAACCTCTGAATACCGCGGTACTGCTGGCAAACTGCCACAATGTAACAATGTTCACAGACAGGAAATAGCTGTTATTAGCTGTCTGTAACAGACAGAACAGCTAGAAACAGCTAAATAACTTGCCCACAGTAACAATGTCACCATGTAATACATATCAGAATGTGAATCTGGGAGAGGAAAGATTTTACAATGAGCAAACACTGACTAAATCATTTATACATAATTATTGTAAAAATGAAGCACTTTTTTTTATTACATTATTTTCACTGGAGTTCCTCTTTAACATAATTTTTGTTCAAAATGAATATTGGGTTTTTCGCTCATTACTACTCGACAGGCACCATACAGTCAGTAGACGGTAGCAACAGATTGATAGGTGGTTCTGGGGTGTTTCAGTTAGTTTGATGTGTACCAGTAGGAAGGTTATTGTTAGACCTAGTGGTAGGACGGTTACTGTTAGGCATAATTCTAGAAGGATTACTGTTAGGCATGGAGAATAGACAGATTGGTGTGAGAGGATAGGTTAGAGGAGGTTGTAGTCTGAATGTGCTATAGGCACTAGATAGTATAATAGGCACTAGGCACTAGATAGTATAATAGCAGTATTACAATATTACCAATATCATTATTATTGGGATTATCTTGTGCCAATATCAATTGCTTATATAATAAACGTACCCACAGAACAAAATCCCCCTCTCTGTCTGTAGTCAAGTTGAATACAATAAAAGTTATATTAAGGACTTTATTAAAGTAAACCTGTAATATTTAAAAGGAAAAAAGCTACTTACTTCAGTAATTCAGTAGGGAGAAGCCTTTGAATGCGCTAGAGGCTTACCCGATCTAGTGTAAGAGTAGGGTTGGGTAAAGCAATAGTAGAATATCGATAACCCTACCTATATTCTACTGTCTGCATTATGCGGTGCCAAATAGTAGAATATTACCAATATTCTACTAGCGACTTCATCTGTATTGAGCCATTTAATTCAATTATTTCTCTTTGAATGGATGATGGTGGGCACTCAGAGAGCATCAGAAACACTCACTGGGTGATCTTTTTAACTACCTGTCTTAACTAGCCCTATATTTATTACTTGGAAGCACACATTGACAGTCAGCCTGGAGTTTTTTATTACTTATGGGCCTTTAGCACCCAATCTTTCCTACTTTACTCATAACACAAATTATGAGATGGCTAAACAGAACTTAAGATGAAAGGCTGCAGGATGATTCTACATAGCGTCAAGCATCTCACCAGGGGATCCATCTGAAAATGGCGCCTGCGAATAATGGCGCATGGTGTTGCCGCTAATCCGTTTGCCGCTTATCGCTATTTAACGTTAAAGCCTTATTGTTATTTATCGTTAAAGCCTTATTGTTATTTAGCATTAAAGCCTTATTGTTATTTAGCGTTAACACACAGAACCCTCTCTGTACCTATCCCTAACCCCTAAACCCTCCCTGGTGGTGCCTAACCCTAACCACCCCCCTGGTGGTGCCTAACCCTAAGACCCCCCCTGGTGGTGCCTAACCCTAAGACCCCCCCGGTGGTGCCTAACCCTAAGACCCCCCTGGTGGTGCCTAACCCTAAGACCCCCTGGTGGTGCCTAACCCTAAGACCCCCCCCCGGTTGGTACCTAACCCTTAGACCCCCCTGGTGGTGCCTAACCCTAACCACCCCCCTGGTGGTGCCTAACCCTAAGACCCCCCTGATGGTGCCTAACCCTAAGACCCACCTGAT
This sequence comes from Hyperolius riggenbachi, assembly GCF_040937935.1. Classification (NCBI taxonomy): domain Eukaryota; kingdom Metazoa; phylum Chordata; class Amphibia; order Anura; family Hyperoliidae; genus Hyperolius; species Hyperolius riggenbachi. Next base: position 219,591,884 of record NC_090653.1, read on the forward strand.
GGTGCCTAACCCTAAGACCCCCCTGGTGGTGCCTAACCCTAAGACCCCCTGGTGGTGCCTAACCCTAAGACCCCCCCCGGTTGGTACCTAACCCTTAGACCCCCCTGGTGGTGGCTAACCCTAAGACCCCCCTGGTGGTGCCTAACCCTAAGACCCCCCTGATGGTGCCTAACCCTAAGACCCACCTGATGGTGCCTAACCCTAACCACCCCCCTGATGGTACCTAACCCTAACCTTGACAGTGTTACATTAAATCCATTCACCGTTTTGCAGTTAAATAATGTATGCAGTTTGGCTTATGTAGGGCACTGTTGATAAACAACGTTACTGTGGGCAATAATGTCTGCTGTTTGAGAAATGAACGGCACTATTGGTAAATAACGTCAGTGTGTGCCACTATTGATAAATAACGTTAGTGTGTGCCGTTTTTCTTCTTTTTCCCCTGTGCTCCATTATTATGCAGTACTAACGATAAATAGCGATAAACGTATCTTTTTAATGCGGCACCATTCTTATGCATAGGCGCTGTGCGCCATTATTCACTGAGCGGTGCTTCTGTTCATCCAAAACCAGTGTCAGTCTGGTTAGGCAGTGGTCTTCCTGAAGAGCTGATGTGAATGGTAACATTACTCAGCTAGTCAGGAAATGGACATTTTACCTGCTATAAAAAAGTATTCAGCATTGCAGCTGAAACAATATGCTTTACACTTAAAGGGCCTGATTTAATAATTTTGTGATAAGTATAGATGGCTTATAATGCAGGTAAAATCCTGACTGTGTCATTTGATTTCAATGAAGGGCTGTGAGCATGCCCACATGTCCCACTGTGGATTTATTAAAGGTGTGGATAGGGTTTTCAGTGCCCTGCGAAAAAGACACTCAGAACTTGCTAATTGCGGCCATTAGGCACATTATTGACTTGAGGATGTGTGGCCCACGAAACGTGTTGTCTTTTTGTGCAGTACAAATCTTTTCCTCCTTAAACAGGCCCATACCTTTATATGTGAGTAAATAAACCTTACCCTATTTTCTTTATCTCACTTAACCTTCCACATACATTGGGCGCTTCTCATACCCTGCTCCAGTATATGCTTACCCTCACTGAGGGAGAAGACATTGGGCTTGATTCACAGAGCAGTGCTAACTGTTAGCATGCCTGTGAAAAGCCCCTTAGTGCGTCTAAAAGAGCGCGTCTAAAAGTTTTGCGCGCGCACTGCACAGAGCGCAGGGGCTCCGCGCGAAGTGCCCGTTACAGCCTATGCGACTTAGCACGCGCATAGGACTCTGCGCGCGCAAAACTTTGCTCTGCGTTTTTGGAGAGAGTGACAGCATTCCATAAGCCAGTCCACAATCCAGAGCATGAGACGGGTGTTCCCCACCTGCGCTGGGAGTGGTTGCTGTTGGGCAAACCTGGTTTGTGAGTACCCTTCTTCTCGTTTTATTATTCCCATTGCATTAAATATACACCATATTGGTCTCCTGCTCTTCTTTTGTGTTTTTTGTTTTAATCAAGGTTGCTTGATAATATACCACCCAAGTCTTCCCTTCAAGTGTCATTAAGAAGATCTTCTGAAGTGGCCAAGAAAATATTGTGGCATTGTGGAACATTAATAACTGGACTTTTTCCATGCTGTCCACATGATGTTAAAATTCATGGCTTGATAGAAAGAACCATTTCATCTTTTGCTTGTCTGTGCTGTGTTGTTTTTGCTTTTGGACAGCAAAGGGATCAATAAATCTCCCTGACACACCATTTCCTTGTTTTGTCTACCAGAAACTGTTTAGCACCTGCTTGTCTATCTTTAAAAACCTAATGAGGCCGACAATATTAAAGGACCTTGTATAGACCAGTATGGATATAATTTCCCTTTGTCAGGTGATGAATGCCAGTATATCTCAGAGGAAGTCATTCCTCAAAAAAGTAAAGAGCTGGTAGCAGTACCATCAGGCCTGTTAGTTCACGAAGGCCTTTGTGACAACTGTCTGGCCTGTGGTAGAACTGCAGTTATATATTGTCCATGGTAAGTTGAGATGAGTTTCAATTTTGCTGAAAATCTCATTTTGTGGTCATCAAGTCTTAATGAAAAATTTCCATCAGTATGGTGGCAAAAGCGCAATATGCATCAGGATAATGGCGGTGATCATTTTCTTTGTCACTGATATGGAGGGGCTCTTGCAGTCAGCCTGAGCATCATTTTATACTCAGAAATGGTCATTCAGAGGTAAAGTATTCCTCCTATTTGCCATTGTTAAAACAGTTGCTGACTGGTCAAAAACTGTGGGGTTGTTCTGATTGTTTTGATGGCAGATGTCCTGTGTCCGGTCACAGATCAGTCCAGAGGCAGAGGCGGAGCTACAGCAAGCAAGTAGGTGCCGGCCACGTACCGGGTCGCCTCCTCGCTCTTGTGCGAGTAGGTGGAGACCTTTCGGATCACCTCTGCTGCAGCATTTTCACAATCACTCACATATCCCCCAGCACACAGGAAAAAAATTAAAGGACAGCTAAAGTGAGAAGGATATGGAGGCTACCATATTTATTTCCTTTTAAACAACACAGTTGCCTGGCAGTCCTGCTGGTCTATTTGGCTGCAGTAGTGCCTGAATCACACTAGAAACAAGCATGCAGCTAATCTTGTCAGATCTGACAATAATGCCAGAAACACCTCATCTGCTGCATGATTGTTCAGGGTCCTTGGCTAAAAGTATGACAGGCAGAGGATCAGCAGAATAGCCAGGCAACTGGTGTTTTTTAAAAGGAAATAAAAATGGCAGCCTCCATATCCCACGCGCTTCAGTTGTCCTTTAAGTGCTGAGGGGACATGGGCGTTTGAGAAAATGGATCGGTAAAGGTTAAGGTAGCCATACATCTAGCGACTTGGCGGCTGATCAACCATTCGATTCAATAATTTTTATCGAATCGGATGAAAAACGGTGCCGCCAAGTGCATGCCTGATTGATGATGTGACTAGTTTCGGGCCGAGCATGTCGACCGGACATGCTGTGAGATGTCGAGTGCGCAGCAGTAACAGCAAGAGACAGCGGGACGAGCAACAAAGGCTACAAAACTCTCGACGCTCTCCCCCTAATGTTCAAAGAGCTTCTCCCGTTGCCCAGTGTTCTATATATTACCTGTCCATTTTCCGCAGCTGGCTCCAGGTTGGCTCCGGGCTCAGTCTTTTGTCCACACACGGCCCAAGTGGTTGCCAGCATACATGTGGGCGCGTGTGATGTCACACATGCGCCCAAGTTACTCAAGGAACCAGGTGGGCCGTGTGTATGAGCGGACGGATCCCAGAGTCAGCCTGGAGCCAGCGGTGGACATGGACAGGTAATGGGCACTTTGAATGTTCGGGGTACAACATCGGGCCAGTGAGGCGGCATTTGCAGTGTCACAGGGCCGAATCCTGGATCGATGCTGTTGTATGAGCAGACAACAGATCTCTCTCCAATCAGATTCAAACAGAGAAAGATCTGTCTCTTGGTCGATCTGCCCATACATCGTCTGATGTATGTGCACCTTTAATGTGAGTTTTAAAGAAGACAAAAAAAGTATCTCCCTTAGATCTGGAGAACTATATTTCATGGGGTTTTCCTTTAAGAGCTATGTAAACATTTAATGTAGTGAAGCAGAATATGTATCCCTATAGTTGTCATGCATCACTCTTAATAAAAAGGGACAGTTACATAAGAAGACAGAGAGAGCTGGTGGTTCAGCGCCAACAGAGGGACAGCGCCTTGATAATATAAACAGCTGGGAGTTATGCTCTAGTTTTTAAACGCGAGGTTCATTTTTCAATTGTAACGGCACTGTCCTCAGCATGGAAAGAGCAGCAAGTTCCAGCGTGTTCCAGTACTCCCAGCAGTCTGCAATACTGCATACTGTGTGATATTTATTTTTGGCCTACTTACACAGATATTTCTTATCCAAATACCATAAAAACACATTAGACAGGCAGACATTTACAGAAACGCGGAGAGGGATTTACAAGAGCATACATTGTATTCTTTCCTTGGGGGACTGGTAGACACAAAACACAGAGACCCAAAAGGTCAGAAGCCAATATCTGCAATAAGCTTGGCTCATATTGTTTATTCTACTCAGTATCTGTAGTCACGCGCTTTATCACAGATGCATTGTGGGGGTTCTTTAAGGTCTCCTTATTTGATCCTGGTGTTTGAACAAGCAGATGACCTTTCCTTGTAAATTCCTCATAAGTAGAAATCCAGCCACAAAAAAATGTATTCAACCGGTTTATTCTAGGAAATACAATTAATTCACCAGATCTCCGAGCTTTTATTTGAAACAATGTTTTGTGCGTTATCATTAACCGCTTCACTTGCATTGCACCCTGTGCTTGAGGTCGAGCAGCCGATCTGTAGACCCTATTAGAGGACAAGTCTTATTTTAGAGGATGTTTTGCAGTTAATAATGGCTTTTGTGGCCAATGATGGTTCTAAGTAGTTGTAGTGATATTTGCAGTAACCTTCTGTACAAGAATAATTGTCTGTACTGTCTCTGTTCCTTCCTCACCAGCTCCCTCTGTGACGGTGACAAATGTGGATGCCTCAGTAAATTAGACACTCCGGCTTGGCCTGTTCCTTCTTCCTGCCTGAAACCTCTACACCTCGCTGTGTGATTTATAGACTACAAGAAGCAACGAGAGTGACCCAAACACACTGTCTGCAGTGACCCCACAACTACATCACAATCCAAATACTGGCAGCTCAACAGGACAGGTGTCAAAAACACAGCAAAGCTTCCGTGTAAAACCTGTAGCACGGCTTAAAGCACTAACAATGGCATTTCAAAGATAAGTGGTTCAGAGGTCCTTACAGCTAGGATTATTTAAGGGTCTGTTTCAATCAAGTTACTTTCCTGTTTATAAAGGAGTGGGCTAGCTATTTAATGCCTTTGAATGTCCTCTAATTAAATATTAGTACTGCCTCTCTGGCTTCCCTTTTCTGTAGGCTTGTGGTCATCAGTTACTGAGACTTTTGTAACTCCCCTGTACACAAGGCTAAGCATAGCCATGCCATGTAAAATCATTAGGGTAGTATATTATCGATACAATACAGTATATCAACAAGAAGACTTACAACTTACACTGGATTCACACTAAAGTGGAAATCAGTCTGTTTCACAGAACAGACCACAACAGAGGTCCGAATGACTTAATCGCATTTCTCATTTCCATGTGTTCCTGCAGGATTTCTCAAGAGATGCCCCCAGCTATGACTAAGTGTCAGGAGTCAGGACAGACTAGTTACATTACTCAACCCCAAGATATGGGACACTACACGGGGAAAGCATCCATTAACTGTGTTGTCCAGGAAAGACTGTATAAGATACCTCATGACTGCTAAAGGACTCCAGTCAGGAAACACAACTGAGGTGTAAAGGATTGCGGAGATGCCGCTGTGTGGTCTGGTGGCGGGGCGGCTGTCTCCGCATTCAGACCGGCGGTTTCCGCACAGCAGCATGCGTCTGGTGTGTCTGAGCCTTCTGGTGCACACAGATGGAGAGCTACGCGCGCGCGCGCGCTGGGAGGCAGGACCTTTATGCCAAGAGGAGAGGGATCAGCTGATCAGGTTGGTCAGCTGATCCCAGCGCAGATTGTCATTGGCTGAGTAGCGCTGGGTGGCGCTGAGGAGCGCTGCACTATAAATAGATCTCGCTGGTCAGTCTCAGGTTGTCTGCCGTTGTGAATACATACGTGTGAGCACTCAGACCATAGTCAGATCCCACAGTGTGTTAGAACCAGGTGGACCTGGGAATTCACACTTAGCCAGATTACGCTTGTGTTATACTTTAGACCAGTTCCAGGGTGTTGTGACCAAGGACCACACACCCAAGCTTAGGAATACTGTGTTATTGCTGAGTAATGATCTGCTCAGCTGCCTGTGCAGGCAGGCAGCTTTTTGACCATTGTTCAGGTCTGCATTCTGCAGGTCTCTGGAAGAGAGACCTTTTGTCAGTTTTTCAGCTTGCTGATGCTGAGGAATTTGCATACGTTTGTCATGCAAATTGCCTAGCCACATCCCTTGTAGGCCTGCTCTATATATACCATGTGATATCACAGACCTGGGCTGGTCATAAGGATTCTTCCTGTGAAACACTCTGGAGAGTGTCAGCCTTGCTCATTGTTTGAATATCAGCTTAGAGTAATTCCTGGGACTGCACTCGGCAGGTTCCCTAGTGCAGTTAGGATTGCTTATCTGTTTTGTTTGTCTGTTGCGATTGTCCTGTCCCAGCGGTGGTCGACAGGAAATCGTTCTGTGTGTCTGGGTGCTAACCAGAACAGCGGTTGTTACTGGTAGCCCCTTCTGATCTGTCTTCCTGGATCGCACTGGCCTCTTTTCGCTGGTGCTGTGGATCCTTCTGGTCTGCTACTCTGTACTTGGATCACACTAGCATCTTGCGCTAGCGCTGTGGACCCTTCTGTTCTGTCTTCCTGGATCGCACCAGCCTCTTGCGCTAGTGATGTGGATCCTTCTGGTCTGCTACTCTGTACTTGGATCGCACTAGTATCTTGCGCTAGCGCTGTGGACCCTTCTGTTCTGTCTTCCTGGATCGCACCAGCCTCTTGCGCTAGTGATGTGGATCCTTCTGGTCTGCTACTCTGTACTTGGATCGCACTAATATCTTGCGCTAGCTCTGTGGATCCTTCTGTTCTGTCTGCCTGGATCGCACTCGCCTAGCGCTAGTGCTGTGGATCCGTCTGATCTCCATCTCTCTGTCTCCCTGGATCGCACTGGCCTCTTTTCGCTAGTGCTGTGGATCCTATCTCCCGCCTGTTCCTGTTTTCGTGTGTCGGTCTTGTCTGCTACGAACGCTTGCTGGAGGCTCGGTGAGGTAACCGTTAAGCAAGCGCTCGCGTCCTCTGTTTCATGTTTGTCTGTCTGTGGTTAGTTAGGCGTGCTGGTCTCTATTGTGCTTATCACGTGGAGACCGCGCATGAACGCGTGCACTGTTGCGAATGAGTGCGGTGTTCGCGTTCAGTTAGCGTTTGTTGTTTTCCTTATCTCCTCATTGTATGATTTGCTGTGCCTTTGCTACTCTCGTGCTCCGCCTTGCTGTAGCCTTGTGTCACGTCTGGCGATCGCACCTCTCGCGATCGCGTTCCTACTTCATATCTGCTGTGGTGTGTGCACCGTCGCGGGTTGGCGACTAGTTTGGTGCACACACATACAATCTGTCTCTGTGCTCATTCTCAATCGCCTCTCTTGTGATTTCGTTTCTTCCCTTCGTACAATTCCTGTCTGGTGTGTGTGGTAGGGCAGAGGAGCTGTTCCTCTGCACTCCACAGCTCCACCTGCCGACAGGAATTTCCCTCTACAGGTGCATTGCACCTTCTGCTGGGTTCCCGCAAATTATACGCTTGTGGAGGATTTCCGCAGTGTCAGCGCACATCATGTGCGCTGATCACGGAGAGAATTCCACAATCGTTACATGCTGTGTTATACTTTAGACCAGTTCCAGGGTGTTGTGACCAAGGACCACACACCCAAGCTTAGGAATACTGTGTTATTGCTGTGTTATACTTTAGAGCAGTTCCAGGGTGTTGTGATCAAGGACCTCACACCCAAGCTTAGGGATACTGTGTCAGTGCTGTGTTATTCTTTAGACCAGTTCCTGGGTGTTGAGACCACGGACCTCACACTCTAGGCCTCTGCTTTATATCTGTTATGACCTATTGCTCTCTTGACCTCTCTCCTGCTTTCTGATTCGGTACCTATGCATATCTGTCTACCTGTTGCCTAACCCTGCCTGTACCTGGTTACCGAATCAGCCTTCTGTCTCTGTACCTTATCTGCTCGTGTGTTGCCGACCTGGCCTGACCGACCCTTCTGGCGGTCACTCATTCCTTGAGTGTTCAGTCTGTCTGTACTACCTGTGACACCGCCCTGCTAGGTGTCAGGTAGCTGCAGAGACTCCCTGTTCCTCAGAGGGGCCTCTCTGCAGTCCAGTCAGGGGCTCTATCCCTTAGGAGTCCTTTGGCTGCAGTATAGTCTGATCCCCAGCATTACTGGGAATCACTGCTCCTCAGGTGGTCCATGCTCATTGTTATCTGCGTCTCCCGCCCCACGGGAGACAGCCTACTGTTGCACCAAAACACTTACACTCTATCAGGTGTACAGAGATTAGTTATACTTGTATTATTGGTGATTCTGCAGATCATCAATAATCAGGTATATATCTGTATTGTTGGTGATACTGCAGATCACCAATAATCAGATTCTCTCTGTGTGCTGACACCGATCGTTACATGAGGCTTATTAAACTCAGATGTCTGTTTTAGGGGCTTTGGGCTAAGTGCAGACTAGATACATTGCTGGTGGTCCCATGCAGCAGTTTGTATGTTTGGGATATGTTCTTCCAAATGATATCTGAGGCTCTTTAGTTTTTGCCCTGTTCCACAGAACTTCTCCTGTTTGCAGCAAGCTCCAAAGTATGTTTATTGGTCAGGTTTGCAACACAGCGTAAGTATTGCTGCAAAGCATTGGAGATCCACCTCTCCCCACTTCCCCAAAACCCCCTAGCCCAACCCCAGTCATTTTCTAATCAAAATATGACATCTGCAATGCATTAGCTAACAGAACTCTGAAATGTAACACCAAGGACCTTTAGTCTTCGTGGGTCACATTCTTGCTCTAGTCATGGGCAGGTTCTTGCCATGTTACTTGTCCTTATCTACCCTTAGCGCATTATGTACCACCAACAGATATTGTTTTCTTTTCTTCATTTGAACAATTCTCCTACGAACTGTAGTGTATTTGTTTTTATCCATGATTGTGCAATTTGAATTGGTCTCAATTCCCAGTATGTTTATACTGTTATTTTTCTACTTTATTTCATAATTTTCTTTTCTCTTGGTTTCTTAAAAAAAAAGTGGAGATAAGAAAGTTGAAAGAAAAAAAAATATGTTGTGTCTGGTCACCTTTAGGGAGCTATACCACATCCAAGTTCTTCAACTTCAGAAGAAGGTATTTTGGAATTTCATAGGGTTGAGCTTAAAACTGTTCTTCAGAATACAGCTACCGGTATACGTTATTCCAAACTTGCTGATTTAGTGAAAACTTTACGAAAGAGAAACTTTAACTTGTAGAACAAATCATTAACTGTACTACAATATTTGACAGAACAGACATAGATGTAAAGGTCATAATGCTTTTTGTGAGCTGCACAATCCTGATTCCGCTGCCCATCACTTCAGTAAGTCACTCACTACCTCATTTGATTCAGACACCCAGACTGACAACAGGAGACAGAAAACAGCTTCCACTGAGGCTTCAGCCAAGATATTTCTGACCAGAGATAAGGTTGGTGTTCTAGCACCATGCCAAGGAATCTTTTGGATTACTAGTCTAGGTCACATTAAGAGCTTAAGAGCTGAACAGTAACTTTTTAATAAAAAATAGAAGCCAAGAACAGTTATTTTTTTAGCTGAGAATGAGAAGTGACACTCTGGGAAAGTAATGGTCCTGCTGACAGGTGAGTGACTGCAACTGGTAAGGGGTTCAAGACCACCCTTTAGCAGTTCACACACTGGACCTTTAGCCTCATGCACACAAATGAGGCATGTTGCCAGGGCTGGATTTCTGGAAAGGCCCCAAAGGCCCAGGCCTTGGTTGGCTGCAGGTGAAGGAGCACATCTACATGAAAGAGGGGTTACTACAGGTGAAAGATGAGGGTGAAAATGGGAAGTAACACATGAAAAAGGAAACGGATGCAAAGCAAGCCATTCATGAAAGAAAGGGGCTGCTGTACATGGCTGCACTTGGAATGGGTGGGATGCTGTAACACAAGAAAGGGGAGTCACAAGGGGAGTCACAACATACTTGGCCTAGAGGCACAACAATTATAAATTCAGCCTTGCAGTAGAGATGTCCCGAACGGTTCGCACACGAACTTATTCGCGCAAGCAACGCATTGAATTGCGAACTTTATGCGGGTTTATGCTATACTACATCATAGGGCTAAACTTTGACCATCTACATCACAGTCAGCAGACACATCATCAAAAATTAGTCGGCACCACCCAAGTAGTATTATAGCTCTTTTATAGCATAGGCTGCAATGACAGACCGCTGTTTCGGGCACTAGGCCCTTTCCCAAATTGCAATATGGCGCATGGCAGCCAATCAGGCTACACTCCCTCCTGGAGCCCCACCCCGCCCCTTATATAGGGTAGCAGTGTCGGCCATGTTCTCACTCTGTGTGCTGCAGTATTAGTGGGAAAAGGGAGAAACATTGGACAGATAGGGAAAGCAAGGAGGTCTGTTAGCTTGCTCCTTGCTGATATTTGTTGCTGGAAAAGCACCACCAAAACAGCTCTTTTGAGAGCGAATGTTCTTGTGATGTGTTTTTTTTTTATTTGTGGCCCACTGACATTGCATATACAGCCCTGTCTTTCACAGCTGGCCCTTGCTATTTGCTATACTGTGCCAGGCGCAGCACATTCAGTGCCTAGTGTGACTGCTGCACGCTGTTTTATATACCAGTCCGTGCATACATTTCACTGCACCTGTGTATGTGACAGCTGCACATTGTATTGTAATACCTATACCAGTCACTGTATACCTTTCACTGCACCTGTGTGTGACAGCAAGCAGCTTTATATACCAGTCTGTGCATACCTGTTAACTGCACCTGTGTGACAGCTGCACATTGCATTGTAATACCAGTCACTGCATACCTTTCACTGCACCTCTGTGTGACTGCACGCTGTTTTATATACCAGCAGTCAGTGCATCTATTTTCACTGCACCTGTGTGACTGCACATTGTTATACCAGCAGTCACTGCAACCTTTTAACTGCACCTGTATGACTGCACATTGTATTAGTCAAGTCAGTGCATACCTTTCACTTCATCCCCCCCCCCCCCCCAATATGGACAAAACAACAGGCAGAGGCAGAGCCAGAGGTAGGCCACCCGGCAGGTCTGTTCGAGGACATGCTGTCGTGATTTCATGTGGCTCTTGACCAAAGTACAGTGTTCAGAAGAAGGCACGTGTCATCAATCCACAATATTGTCAGGACGTAGATGACTATTAAACACAGAGCACCTCATCTTCCCCAGCTTCCGCACGGAAGTGTGACATATCTTCCTCCTCCTGCTCTGATTCTGGCACCCCACTTAACACTCCGTCGGCAGCCATCACCAAAGTGCCATCATCCCAGGGGTCAGGGGTGTGGAAAATGTTTTGTGTGTCTGCCTCAGATAAGAGCAATGCCATCTGTACTCTCTGCCACTGAAAATTGAGCCGTGGAAAGACCAAGACCCGCGTAGGGACAACTGCCTTACGAAGGCACATGATGAAAAAGCACAAGCTGCAATGGGATGACCACCTGAGGAGAAGCAGCACACAAAAGCAAAGCCACACACTGAAGTGGAAGATAGCAGGCCACAATTATTTCTCAAAAAAGGCGATACCCAAACTGTACCATGATGTTGAAAGGAAAGTGGTGTAATCTCTGGCACACAGCGTTGGTTCAAGGGTCCATCTGACACGGATGCCTGGTCTGCAGAGCACGGTCAGGCCTGCCCGAAGACTAAGTCAATCCCCACACATAGCATCTCTGCCTGCACGTCGCTTGACTGCCTTCTCCACCATTATCAACAGGGTCCAGGACTCCAGGTGGATTCCTGAATTTCTAAGGCCGCTACTAGCAGCAGCCGCTATAATAATTTTTTCTGGTACGTGTACATGCCTGCCTAATATTTCTGGCTGCAATGCGGCTGCAACAACAAAACAAAAGGCATGTACATGTGTCAATTCCCCTTCGTGATCATTACCTTGCCGCAGTGAAGGGGCTTACGTATCACAATGAAGAAATGACCGGCTATATGAGTGTGTTGGGGGGCACACCTGACCCAAGAAGATAATAAGGTCGTTGTTTCATTGTGGACAGACCAAATTCGAACAGCTGGACACTCAGTCACTGTTGTTCTGTCATTGAGCTACCTCAGCCCGACTATAAGGGCTTGATAACCGCCATCGCTTGCACTCTCGCCATTTTGGTGCGTTTCACAGTGAGTTTGGTCTGTCAGTGTGAAGCAGTACACTAATTACACTCCCTGATCCATATATACACACGCAAACATTTTTCAAGAACTTTAGGCCTCCAATTTAGGAATGCAATGTGATTTCTGCCCTTTAGGGATTATAACCCTGCTGTGCGTGAAATCCGTAATTTTCCCCGGGACTTTTGGTGTGTATCCCACTCTGCCATACCCCCCTCCAGGTGTTAGACCCCTTAAAACATCTTCTCCATCACTTTTATGGCCAGAATTAGTGTTTGTAGTTTTGAAAGTTCGCCTGCCCATTGAAGTCTATTGCGGTCCTCAAAGTTTGCCGGTTCGCGAACTTTTGCGGAAGCTCACATTCGCGGTTCGCGAACCAAAATCCACAGGTTTTTGACATCTCTACCTTGCAGTATCGAGGCTTTAGAGGCAGGTCACTAGCCTGCATGCTAGTGACATATTTTGTTGCTGTGAAGAGGGGAGAAGGGCCGACGAAGCGGCGGGAGTTGAGTTGCATCATGCCATAAGCAGTGTGAGTATGGAGAACAATGCTCTTGACCAACGTTGGGCCGAGTCAATCCACTATGCTGATTTCTGGCTTTGGGCACTGCTGTACACTGCTGTACACATGCTTTGGACAAATTTCATTTAGCATGTGTACACAGCTTTCATAAAACCTTTAACACAATTTCAAACAAGTAGCCCACAAGAGGAAATTTCGCTCAGTATAGATAAATTACAAGTACAGAAAGCATATATTGTTCCATACAACTCCTACATGTGTGCCAGGGGAGTATACAGGGGACTATACTTCAGATCAGGTGTTTTTGTGGCTACACTTGTTATGGGTGTGACGATCATGATAGCCACACATGTTTTTTGACCCTTGTGAGATGGGCCCCAAGGCTGTGAACATTGGGTGGACCATCAAAGTTTTGCTGGGTGGCCCCATGAATTGCATTTACCTCACTGAATGTGCACTGTTCGTTTTACATTAAGGATTACTATAGCAAAGATTTATCAGTTCACAGCCCCAAATAACTAAATTTTCTACATCTGCTTATTACACAGTGCGCTTAAAGTTGAAACCCCAGCCTTTTCCAAATAACCTCTTACTTTTACCATCTCTGAAGTTAATTTAAAATTGCTATAAATATATATGTTCCACAAGACATTTGTAATTTAACTAGTTAACCACTAAGTAGTATTTCCCCTTATGGACCAGAGTAATTTTCACATTTCAGCCCTCCTCTCTTTCATTCGCTAATAACTTTATCACTACTTATAACAAGGAAATGATCTAGATATTGATTTGTTTCGCCACCAATTAGACTTTCTTTGGGTGGTACATTTTGCTAATAATTATTCTAATCTAACTGCACTTTAATAGCAATAATAAAAATGGAAAAAATTAATTATGTCTCAGTTTTCAGCCTTTATATTTTTAAAATAAAAAGTGTGACTGTGGTTAAAACCCACACATTTTATTTGCCCATTTGTCCCGGTTAAGACAACGTTTAAAATATGTCCCTAGTACAATGTATGATGACAATATTTTATTTGAAAATAAAGGTATATTTTTCAGTTTTGCCGCAGTCACTAATTACAAGCCCTTAATTGCAAAAGTAACAGAAATATACCCTTATGACATACATGTTAAAAAAGTTGAGTCCCTAAGGTAGCTAGTTTTCTTATATACAAGTGTTTTATTTTGGTAACTATGGGAGAGTGGGGAGGTATATGGTTAATCAATGGGGGATTTTACGTATTTTTATTTAATTTAATGTATGTACTGCAGAGGTCCCCAAACTTTTTCTGTCAAGGCCGGGTCAACGTTCTTCAGACTGCTGGTGGCCGGAACATACATAAAATGTTGAAAACATTACATTGAATCTAGGTATTGATTCCCCCAATCATGGCTGGAGGAGAACTCCCAGCAGCAGCCATTCAGTCATGCGGCGCTGAAAAACGTCTTTGTACACTAGACAGTGAAGCATACTCAGGTGACAACCTGCTGTCCATTTGGACAGCAATGTCACCTGATACAGAATTGGATTGGAAGCCAGCAAATGACTGCTTGCTGGCTCCTACAGTATGTGGATGGGTGGTGCCAGCACTGCTATTCTATATGCGGGCAGATGATATTTAAAAGGTACAGTGGGCCGAATCTATAAGATTTTGTGTTTGGGGGGCCAGTGCAAAAGCCTCGGGGGGCCGCATTTGGCACGCGGGCCTTAGTTTGAGGACCACTGGCTTACTGTGAACAATGCACAGGAAGTGGTGTGTGTATATTTTACCTTCACTTCATTAATGACCACAGCATCTCATTGATGCCGATGATCATACTTACAGTATATAGCATGTACACAAACCATAGGTGGCTATGAACTGGAAAATCATTTATTTAAATAAAAATACATTGCAGCACAGCTTCTGTACCACTTGTATACGTTATCCAAATTGTTTAGCATAAAAACACAGAATATAATTTTTTTGTTAAAAAGCTGGGCTTCACTTCCATTATACATGGGTAGGTGAGCAAGAACTCACATTCCTACCAACAGCATATACAGATATTAATCCATGTGTGCCCCAGGCGTTCCAGTACTGGGTTTTATAATGCACAGAGTCAGATTGTTGCTCAGGCAACATAGGTCATAGCCTAGAGTGGATGCTTATGATTGAGGGCCGCAGAAGGGGTGTTCTTCATGAGTTAATGATCAGAGGGCTGCAAGTGGAATAGGAGGACTACAAGTGGGTGGTTCTACATGGCAAGGGGAGACTATTGTTCAAGAAAAAAAGGGAGCTTGCGTATAAGAGATGGAGATGTCAATGGGATGAGATGTCTACTGCACATGGAGGAAGAAAGGGGTGGTGCACAGAAATATAACTGCTTCTACATGTGGGGGGGGGGGGGGGTGCTGTACTTGGAAGATGAGGTCTATTGTGCATGGGGGTTGCTGCACAGGGCTAACAACAGAATCCACTAAATCTTTATTTTCCCCATAAACAATAACTCTCTCCTAACACCCCCCACCCTACAACATTTTGTGTCTCCCCCCCCCACCACCACCACCACCACCACCACCAGCCTTACCGCTGCACATGGTAGTGGGGTGACAAAGGACAGATGCATTATGGGACAGAAAATATGAATCCATCCATGATTATTTTGTGTTCAACAGCAACAAGTTCCTTTTATTATAGATGGTTAATTCCTTCTCTTAATTAAATGCTGCCTTTTCTGATGATCCTTTCATCACAGATTATTCTGACATTAAAAGAGCACAGGCAATTACTTACTTTTTTTACTTCTTTATTTTTGAAAATCACACGCGGGTACGGTCCATTAAACCGCCAATGCACATGAAAGAAGAAGAAGAAAAAAAAACCTTAACGAGAGAGAAGCAATCAAGTTCATTATGATTTAAGTACGAGTCATTAACATGCTCAATGAGGTCACAGCCAATAAATTAAATAACTTCCTAATATGAAATTGTCGTTTTTGCAGGTTTCGAAGCAAGGTTAATGTCTTTAATTGGGCTATTTACACATCTGTTCAGCAATACAGAAAACGTCTTTTCTTTAGGTATCTCAATGAGGACTTGCAGGCTGACTACTTGCGTTTTCGCTTAGAGCAGTGTCATTCTAGGTAAAGATGAGCAGGGCTTTCAGTATAATATCAGTTTTGCTGCCAAAAGTGGCCTTTTTATTTTGTTATAGTATAATTTTGGGAGAGCATGACTTCTCACAAATGGCAAAAGTTTCATTTACATGGGTGGTTGTGCTGACATTCTGTTACCTCCCATAACCATTGCAGCTGCCAGTTGTAACTGCCCGCTTTTTTCAGTGTTTGTTGCTGGTATCTGAGCAGTGTTCGGACAGAGATCAGAAATACAATACAATACAATACAATACAATAACATTTGTAAAGCGCTTTTCTCCCATAGGACTCAAAGCGCATAGTTGTGTCTCAGATTAAAACAGGGTTGCAGGCTGGGTTGTGTTACAGAGGAGATAGTCAGATGTTCATGAATGCCAGACTGAAGAAAGTTTTCAGTTTAGACTTAAATGCTTCCAGGGATGGAGCTGTCCTGATTGGGTGTGGCAGGGAGTTCCAAAGTGTAGGGGCAGCATGACAAAAGGCTCTGTCTCCAAAGGTTTTGAGGTGGACTCTGGGGGTGACCAAGGTGTTACGTCCTTTTGATCTAAGATTGCGGGGGGGTGTGATGCAGTTGCAACAAGTCCTTCAGGTATCCAGGGCCCAGATTGTGCAAGGATTTGAATGTCAGTAAGCCAATCTTAAACAGAATTCTCAATTTTATTGGTAGCCAGTGGAGTGAGCACAGGGTTGGTGTTATGTGGCAATGGCGGGGTTGGCTTGTGAACAGCCTTGCGGCGGCATTCTGTACTAATTGCAGGCGGCGTAAGTCCTTATGCAGGCCTGTGTAGAGGACGTGGCAGTAGTCTAACCTTGATGTGACGAAGGCATGAAGTAGAATTGAAAGATCCTCTGAAGGAATTAGGTGTTTAATCCTTGCAATATTCCTTAGATGAAAGAAGGAATGTTTCAAAAGCATTGAAGCTACCTGCGCAGAGCAGGCCTTCATGCAGAACACTGGGAAAAATTCCATTACAAACAAAAGGGTTCAATGCCTCTGAGGCACTGTGGATGATGGTTTTCAACTGCTGTGAAACAATACTACTTTCACCTAAGGAATATTGCAAAAATTAAGCACCTCATTCCTTCAGGAGGATCTTCCAACTCTAGTTCATGCCTTCATCACATCACGGCTGGACTATTGCAGTGCCCTCCATTCAGAGGCGTAGCTAGGGTTTTCAGCGCCCGGGGACAAAGACTATTAATGCGCCCCCTAAGGTGAAGGGTCGTGACCAAATGTGGGTGTGGTTATGGGTACTCCACATTTGGTCACGCCCCTTCAAATGTACATGGAGGTTAGCAGGCTCAGCCAGGGGCGTAACTAGAAATCACTGGGCCCCCCTGCGAATATTTGGATGGGGCCCCCCCCATAGGTGCCAAATAATCGTAATGGGGCAGCGTTTCACTGTAAATTAATTGTAAAGTGGGCAGCATTTTACCAGACAATCGTAATGTGGGCCAGAAAATCGTAATGTGGGCAGAGTTCACCAGAAAATCGTAATGTGGGCAGAGTCCGCCAGAAAATCGTAATGTGGGCACCAGTCACTAGAAAATCGTAACGTGAGCAGCAGTCACCAGAAAATTGTAACGTGGACAGCATTCACCAGACAATCGTAATGTGGGCAGCGTTCACCAGAATATCGTAATGTGGGACAGAAAATCGTAATGCGGGCAGAGTTCACCAGAAAATCGTAATGTGGGCAGCGTTCACCAGAAAATTGTAACATGGACAGCATTCACCAGACAATCGTAACGTGGGCAGTGTTCACCAGAAAATCGTAATGTGGGCCAGAAAATCGTAATGTGGGCAGCAGACACCTGAAAATCGCAATGTGGGCAGCAGACACCTGAAAATCGTAATGTGGGCAGCAAACGCCTGAAAATCGTAATGTGGGCAGCAGACACCTGAAAATCGCAATGTGGGCAGCAGACACCTGAAAATCGCAATGTGGGCAGAAGTGACCAGAAAATCGCAATGTGGGCAGCAGTGACCAGAAAATCGTAATGTGGGCAGCAGACACCTGAAAATCGCAATGTGGGCAGCAGACACCAGAAAATTGTAACGTGGGCAGCAGACACCAGAAAATCGCAATGTGGGCAGCAGACACCTGAAAATCGTAATGTGGGCAGCAGACGCCTGAAAATCGTAATGTGGGCAGCAGACACCTGAAAATCGTAATGTGGGCAGCAGACACCTGAAAATCGCAATGTGGGCAGCAGTGACCAGAAAATCGCAATGTGGGCAGCAGTGACCAGAAAATCGTAATGTGGGCAGCAGACACCTGAAAATCGCAATGTGGGCAGCAGACACCAGAAAATCGCAATGTGGGCAGCAGACACCTGAAAATCATAATGTGGGCAGCAGACACCTGAAAATCGTAATGTGGGCAGCAGACACCTGAAAATCGTAATGTGAGCAGCAGACACCAGAAAATCGCAATGTGGGCAGCAGTGACCAGAAAATCGTAATGTGGGCAGCAGTGACCAGAAAATCGCAATGTGGGCAGCATTCACCAGAAAATCGCAATGTGGGCAGCAGACACCAGAAAATCGCAATGTGGGCAGCAGTGACCAGAAAATCGTAATGTGGGCAGCAGTGACCAGAAAATCGTAATGTGGGCAGCAGTGACCAGAAAATCGTAATGTGGGCAGCATTCACCAGAAAATCGCAATGTGGGCAGCAGACACCAGAAAATCGCAATGTGGGCAGCAGTGACCAGAAAATCGTAATGTGGGCAGCAGTGACCAGAAAATCGTAATGTGGGCAGCAGTGACCAGAAAATCGCAATGTGGGCAGCATTCACCAGAAAATCGTAATGTGGGCAGCACACACCTGAAAATCGTAATGTGGGCAGCAGACACCTGAAAATCGTAATGTGGGCAGCAGACACCTGAAAATCGTAATGTGGGCAGCAGACACCTGAAAATCACAATGTAGGCAGCAGACACTAGAAAAAAAAATGCACCTGTGAAAAAAAACCAATTCACTTACCTGACAGAAGTCTTCTCCTCTCCCGGCATCTGGCTTGCAGCTCCCCGAGTCCTCCTGCAGCACATCTCCCGCGCTGACAGGCAGAGTGCAGGGCTACGGCAAGATGGCTGCCGAAGCCCTGTACTGGAGACACAGTGTAGGGCTTCTTCGGCGGCCATCTTGCCGTAGCCCTGCTCTGCCTGCCGGAGACTATGCAGGCTGCTGGAGCGGGGTTGCGGGGAATGAACTGGCGCAGCGCCTATTAGACGCTGCGGCCAGTTGAGCACCTTGCTGGGGGGTCCAGAGCAGCGCTCCCCCCGCGCACAGTGAGCGGGTCCCCAGAGCAGCCCCGGGCCCCCCTGCGGCTGAGGGGGTCGCATCCCCGGTAGGTACGCCGGTGAGGCTCACGCTCACCCACCCTCCCTCAGTATGTACCTTCCAGCATGTTCCAAGACAAATTCAGCAATCATGAGCCCCCCCCCCCCATCAAGACAAATTCCGCAATCATGAGCAAACATGAGGCCCCCAACAAGACAAATTTAGCAATCCTGAGGCCCCCAACAAGACAAATTCAGCAATCAATGTGGGCAGCAGACACCAGAAAATTGTAACGTGGGCAGCAGACACCAGAAAATCGCAATGTGGGCAGCAGACACCTGAAAATCGTAATGTGGGCAGCAGACGCCTGAAAATCGTAATGTGGGCAGCAGACACCTGAAAATCGTAATGTGGGCAGCAGACACCTGAAAATCGCAATGTGGGCAGCAGTGACCAGAAAATCGCAATGTGGGCAGCAGTGACCAGAAAATCGTAATGTGGGCAGCAGACACCTGAAAATCGCAATGTGGGCAGCAGACACCAGAAAATCGCAATGTGGGCAGCAGACACCAGAAAATCATAATGTGGGCAGCAGACACCTGAAAATCGTAATGTGGGCAGCAGACACCTGAAAATCGTAATGTGAGCAGCAGACACCAGAAAATCGCAATGTGGGCAGCAGTGACCAGAAAATCGTAATGTGGGCAGCAGTGACCAGAAAATCGCAATGTGGGCAGCATTCACCAGAAAATCGCAATGTGGGCAGCAGACACCAGAAAATCGCAATGTGGGCAGCAGTGACCAGAAAATCGTAATGTGGGCAGCAGTGACCAGAAAATCGTAATGTGGGCAGCAGTGACCAGAAAATCGTAATGTGGGCAGCATTCACCAGAAAATCGCAATGTGGGCAGCAGACACCAGAAAATCGCAATGTGGGCAGCAGTGACCAGAAAATCGTAATGTGGGCAGCAGTGACCAGAAAATCGTAATGTGGGCAGCAGTGACCAGAAAATCGCAATGTGGGCAGCATTCACCAGAAAATCGTAATGTGGGCAGCACACACCTGAAAATCGTAATGTGGGCAGCAGACACCTGAAAATCGTAATGTGGGCAGCAGACACCTGAAAATCGTAATGTGGGCAGCAGACACCTGAAAATCACAATGTAGGCAGCAGACACTAGAAAAAAAATGCACCTGTGAAAAAAAACCAATTCACTTACCTGACAGAAGTCTTCTCCTCTCCCGGCATCTGGCTTGCAGCTCCCCGAGTCCTCCTGCAGCACATCTCCCGCGCTGACAGGCAGAGTGCAGGGCTACGGCAAGATGGCTGCCGAAGCCCTGTACTGGAGACACAGTGTAGGGCTTCTTCGGCGGCCATCTTGCCGTAGCCCTGCTCTGCCTGCCGGAGACTATGCAGGCTGCTGGAGCGGGGTTGCGGGGAATGAACTGGCGCAGCGCCTATTAGACGCTGCGGCCAGTTGAGCACCTTGCTGGGGGGTCCAGAGCAGCGCTCCCCCTGCGCACAGTGAGCGGGTCCCCAGAGCAGCCCCGGGCCCCCCTGCGGCTGAGGGGGTCGCATCCCCGGTAGGTACGCCGGTGAGGCTCACGCTCACCCACCCTCCCTCAGTATGTACCTTCCAGCATGTTCCAAGACAAATTCAGCAATCATGAGCCCCCCCCCCCCCCATCAAGACAAATTCCGCAATCATGAGCAAAGATGAGGCCCCCAACAAGACAAATTTAGCAATCCTGAGGCCCCCAACAAGACAAATTCAGCAATCATGAGGCCCCTAACAAGACAAATTCAGCAATCATGAGGCCCCTAACAAGACAAATTCAGCGATCTTGAGGCCCCCAACAAATCATGAGGCCCCCAACAAGACAAATTCAGTAACCATGAGGCCCCCAACAAGACAAATTCAGCAGTCATGAGGCACATAAATAGACAGCATTTCACATAAATAGGCAGAATGTCCCCTTAATATGGTAGACACCTCTCACCTGGCAGCAGTTCCCCAAAATACACTCAATCTGACAGCAGTGCTTGCCCAAAAATAGGTAGCCCCAGATCTATAGGTGTCCCCAGAATAGGTGGCCAGCAGTATAGATGTCCCTAGAACAGGTAGCCAGGGGTAGAGATGTCAACAGAACAGGTAGCCAGGGGTATATGTGCCCAGTATATGTAGGCAGGGGTATGTGTCCCCAGTATATGTAGCCAGAGGTATATGTGCCCAGTATATGTAGCCAGGGGTATAAATGCCCAGTATATGTAGCCAGGGGTATATGTACCCAGTATATGTAGTTAGGGGTATATGTGCCCAGTATATGTAGGCAGGGGTATATGTGCCCAGAGTAGGTAGCCAGGGGTATATGCTCAGTATATGTAGTTAGGAGTATATGTGCCCAGTATATGTAGGCAGGGGTATATGTGCCCAGAGTAGGTAGCCAGGGGTATATGTGCCCAGAGTAGGTAGCCAGGGGTATATGTGCCCAGAGTAGGTAGCCAGGGGTATATGTGCCCAGAGTAGGTAGACAGGGGTATATGCCCAGTATATGTAGGCAGGGGTATATGTGCCCAGAGTAGGTAGCCAGGTCAGGTGTCCCCCTCCCCAGCAGGAGGGGAGCAGCGCAGAGAAGAGCTGCTCTCCCTTCCTCGCTCTCCCCTCCAATGTCCGGGTGGCTCAGGCTGGCAGCGGCGGGCGGAACTTACCTCCGTCTCGTCGCAGCGCCGGATGGATCTGCCACTACTCTGGTCTGGTCCAGACCAGCGGCTGCGCACCCGAACTTCCGGCCGGCGCTGGAGCGAGACGGAGGTGAGTTCCGCCCGCCGCTGCCAGCCACCCGGACAGTAATGGAGGGGACAGCGAGGGAGGGAGAGCACCTAAGGTGAGGGAAGGAGGGGGGAGATGGCCCCCCTTCCCCACCGTCCGCACAGCTCTCCCTCTTCTCTGCGCTGGCCCCCTTCCCCTCCGCCGCAAAAAAAAAAAAAAAACCCGCAGCTCAGCCAGGCTGAGGGCGCCCTCGGGGACCCGGCGCCCCGGGGCACTTGTCCTACCCCGACCCCCCCTAGCTCCGCGCCTGCCTCCATTCAAACCTTTCAAAAAAAGACCTGCAAGACTGTTAACAAATCCAACCCTGCCATTGCCACATAATACCAATCCTCTGCTCACTAGTGGCTTACGATAAAATGGAGAATACTTTTCAAAATCGACACGCTAATATTTAAATCGCTACACAACCTAAGACCTGGATACCTGAAAGATTGCAACTGCGTCAGATCAAAAGGATCCAATAACTTGACCACCCCCAGAGTCCAACTAAAAACCTTTGGAGCCAGAACTTTCTGTAATGCTGCCCCTACCCAGTGCAATGCCTTGCCAAGCTTAGTTAAGACAGCTCAAACCCTGGACATGTTTAAATCAAAACTAAAAAGTCACCTGTTTAGTCGGGCATTTATGATCACATAACTTTTTCCCCTGTACACATCACTATGTACTGATCTGAGACAAGCTTATGCGCTTGTCCTGCAGGAGAAAATCGCTTTACAAATGTTTTGTTGTTTTTTTACTACGACTACTCACCTGCAATATCATGTCAATGCCACTAATGACAGTATATGTATACTATCACCAAACATTCCCATAGGTTACTATGTGCACTTATTTTCCCTTCAGCAAGAAGTGATTGCATGAAGACTAATCAAGTCTGAAAATGAGCACTACTTAGGTGCATATTTATCATATATTTAAATATAAAGCTGCATGACCCTCAGATAATCCCTCCCCATCCTGAATGGCCAATAGGTGTGTAAAAGGGAATTTACTCAAGAACCTGTACCTGAGGAGACCCCAAAATAAAAAGTCATATCTGGGGGTTTAGTGTCTACAGCCCCTCATTTTTAACAGCCTCACCTCCATGCTCCCAATGTAACTACCATTAAAAAGGAACTTTAGTGAAAATTACATCTATTTATATAAAATCGGATGTGTGTATATATGCATGTAGGTATGTATATATATATGTGGCGTGATCACTCAAAAATGCCTTGACTGATTTCAACGAAACTTATCTACCTGGGAATATATGTTCTGGGGGTCTCATGTACTCCCTGCAAACCTAGGTGGAACCACAAACAGCCAGTCACATTTCACCTATTCACGTCAATGGAAAAAATGTAAAAGGCTGCCATTCTCACAGCAATAAAGCCAGAGCCCCCAAACTTAGCACAGTTGGTCACTCGGGGACCGAGGTCAAAAATTTGGGGAAGGTGGGCGGAGCATAAAACAGCTTAGACTGTTAATCGCAGGGTTTTCAAACTTGGCACTCTTGGTCACTGGGTGACTGGGATTAATTTTCAGGAAAGTGGGTGGAGCCTACACCAGCCAATCAAAATCCACTGATTTTCAAGAAAAATACTTAAACTGCTGCCATTTTTACATTGTTAATGCCAGGGGCCTCAAACCTGTTACAGTCAGTCTATTGGGTGAATGGGCTTCAAATTCACTAAAGGGGGCAGAGCCATGCTGGAAAAGACTTGGTGGGAGTTTATTTGCTATCTGAGTCCCCCATTAATGAAGCGATACAATCAATTATTTTCATGGAAAACAATGGGAACATTGATTGATTTGCTTGAATCATGTATGGCCAACTTATTCCAAACCACATCGCAATACAGTCAGTGTAAACAGCAACTTGGGCTAACTGTGAGGAACAGCAGATCACATACAGTGCAAACAGGTCGTTAGGGCCTTTTTCCTCAGCCAATTGCGAGTGCAGATGGAATTTGGTCCAATTGGAGTGCAAATAAAAAGTCCCATTCCATTGCACTGAATAGCAGTCAAACCAAAATTGCTGCAGACAATTTGCCTCAATTCACTAAGCTTAACTCCTGTCTTTAATAACTCTTCTGAGCTGTTTTACAGTTATCACCATGGTGATATAATTGTGATAACTGTAAAACAGCTCAGAAGAGTTATTAAAGACAGGAGTTAAGCTTAGTGAATTGAGGCCAAAAATTGTGTTGTGATTCAGTTAAAATGGCACCACAAGAAACACAAGCAGTGTAAAGGGAGCACCATAATTTGCCTGATAAACCAAGTGTCCTTGCGATCGGCAAATCGCATGTGCTCTTAAAAACTGTCCAAACTGCACTCAGTGGAAAAAAGACCTTAGCTTTTGGGGATACCTAAAAAAAAAAATTAGAAAGTAGATCCGAGATGAACTTTTACACATTGCATAATTGGGTTCCTTTCCTATTGTTTATAGGGCATTCCTCAAGCCAAATACTTTTTTGTTTTAGTTTTAATACTGTAATTCCCTATAAACTAAACAAGCCATGCCCACAGGTTTTCAGAGAGCCAAGGTACTTTCAGACAGTAGCAAGGGCTCATGGGAGCTCAGTCTGGGCAGGAGGAGGGGGAGATTTCAGAGGCAGAGGGGAGGAGGGGGGATTAGGTTCTTTTGCTCAAGATGCAGATAAGCCTGCCTCTGTGTAATGTTTACAAACAACATGGCTGCTGTCATTGTATTACAGGAATAAATAATCATATTCTAATAAAGCTGTTTGCAGCTAGATTTGTTGTGTAAACCATCTAAACTTTAGACAAGATATATAGACAAGTTACTTGTTATAGTTAGTTTTTCATCTCAGATCCACTTTAAAACATTAAGGCTTGGTTCTTGCTATTGATGGATGCACAACAGTGTATTCGCAGCATATCCTGTGCAGACACGCTTGGTTCATCGCATGCACATGTCCATGGCAACTGGTCACACTGGCACACTTGTACATCTGTCCCCACACACAGGTTGGGTTTCTCCACCGTTGCTCGAGTCACCACTTCTGCTGCCACAGGGGACTGAGTGCTGGACCAATGAGTGTCCTCCTGGAGGAGGAAAGATTCCTATTGGCATGTTTCAATGGGGAGTACCAGCAATATGCTTCTGCATGGAACTCCCATTCATATTGCAGTGCTTGTCCTCAGTGGCAGTAAAAGTGGCAACCCGAGTGGTAGCGATAAGAAGATGACAGATAAAGGCAGAAGAGAAGGCAGAACTTAAAAGAAGGAGTCAGAACATAAAAGAAGGAGGTAGAAGGTGCCAAGGCAGAAGGTGAGAGGATGCAGGAACGCTTACGATATTCAGCCTAGTGAGAGTGGACATTGTCCATTTTCATAGGCTTTTATTGACTCAATCAGCATCCACAGCATCTGCGGTGTCTGAAGTTATTGTGTACTGCACAGACCTGCGTTCTCCTCATCGGAACTGAAGGGACGAATCGTTCGCAATGGTCCTGTTTGAATGGATCCTATACCTAGCATAGGATCCGTTAACATGTCCATTTATCCACTATCTTCTGATCCCATAAAACAGTTTAATTGTCAGTGTGATAGGAATTTAAAGTGGTTTGGCAACACAAAATTTACTATTGACAATACCAGGTTTTTGACTTTTTAAGGCTTTCAAGCTTAAAAATGTTGGATTTAGCAACATTATTACTTATAATTGCAGTATAGTAAAGCAACCACTGGATGTCACAAGTGCTTTGATGATCTCTATTGAATTGTTATTTCCTGTATTCATTCTGTGTTCCTCTCTGTTCTAAGTAAGCTGCATTACCTTGATGGTTGTGTATAATTTGTCTCTGCACATTTTCTTCTTACAAGAGTTCTAATTTTTTATACTGGTCTGTGTGTACAGAACACTCTGCTCCATCAAGAAATAGCAAAATATCTTTGAAATTATCACATGCTGGTTGCAATTAGATTTTTTACTTCCAGTTGCTTTTTTTTACTATATATAACTTTGCCATCAATTTATAAAAGTGCTGCTGTCCTTAGTACTGTCCATTAAACTTATCTGATCATTGTAGTTAATTGATAGGTCTCAACATGTTACAGTATATTTTTAGCTTTGGACTGCATCAGTGATGGTGAGCAGAAACATCTTGTATTTTCCTAAATATGTGTTGTAACACTCAAAATGTGTTCTTGACACATATCCTGTCAAGAGGCACTTACTATGATCTGCATGTGATGTGATTTAATGTGAAACACTGCAATACTGTAATCATATCATGTCCATTGGTCACACTGTGTTAAGGGATCGTATCCTAGAGGGAACAGTCAAGTTGTGTCTAACTGGAGCTGCCTAGCAACAAACTATCTTTTGATTCTTGCTGTCAGTTTGACAATTACTGTAGACAGCATGCTAATGAATTAACACTAAGCTTCATTCGGGGAGCAGGTATACCATCTATCCAGTATGTAGCAGGCTCTTTTTGCATGCTACATGTAGCTTTCTAAAGGGGCCTATACATTATTCAGTTTGTGGCATCGATATCCTGCAGATTCGATCATAATAATGAAATCTGACAGAGATCGATGCCACAACGTGGCAGCCCATTTGTAGTCAATTGCCAGCCACAATTGATTATAACAATTGATCCATCACCCAGAAAAAATCTCACTTGAAAGCGATTTGACTAGAGAGAGAGATCATCTGTCTAATGATTGAATTTGTTGCCCCATCTGCCAAGGTAAGGGCACCTTCAGGGTTTGGGTTAGCAAGCGAGATTAGTATGTACAGTATATTCCAATGTTTCTCAAACCTGTCCTCATGACTCCACAACAGTGCATGTTTTGCAGGCAACCTCGCCTATGCACAGGTGGGGTAATTAGTGCCTCAGCTAGGTGGATGTCATGTAGCTGAGACACTTATTACCCCACCGGTGCATAGGTGAGGTTGCTTGCAAAACATGCACCGTTGAGGAGTCATGATCACGAAGACAGGTTTTAGAAACACGGGTATATTGTATTAATGTTCCCAGTGTTCCTTAAAGTTCTGGTATCTCAAACATTGCCAACTTTCACATCTCAATAATAAGGGCTTTGTGGACCTGTAGATGTCTTCTATCCTTTACAAAAAAAGTTTGAAGAGGCATGTGTTTGGAGTAATTTGTCAAAAAAAGTAAAAAAAAAAAAGCTTTATTGCTATAAAACTTATACCACCACCATGTTTCACTGCTAGTACAGTGTCCATATTGTACAATTATGTATTTGTTTCATGCTGCACACACTACAACTTGTATTTTCCTAATAACACCAGTGTTTTTAGATTTGGACCTGTCAGTCTGTGGAACACTAACAACTTTGAGGTTGGTACTGGTGGAGTTACTCATGGAGCATGGGGTTTTGGAAAGCAGTGGTTTCTACCTTGCTGTTCTTCAATCCCATTTAATCCCATTTTTGCCTACTCTTTTTCATATTGTAAAGTCATGAAAACTAAGTTATGGTGAGGTAGGACAGTCCTCCCTGGTGCTACCTAGAGAAGTTTGCAAAGAACCAAAACTGCTCAAAGATCTTAAACAAGCTAGACTGAGGGAGTTGCTAAGGTGGTGTGGCCCAAACACACATTCACATTAAACCTTTGTGCACTGCACACATTTTTCATTTAAACCAGGAAATCTATGTTTAAAAAAAGGCTTCTATATTTTGCTTAGTCTATTGAACTTCTTTATGGGAATTCCTTCTGATCAGCCAGTACATTATTCTTGTGCAATACATAGCACTGCAAGCAGACATCAAGCAAACTGTATCTCAATGGAACCTTTTCTCACTCACGACACAACTAAAATGTTAGTACATACTGTCATAATATCTCCTATGGACTATTTGTAACATACTACTTTGTGGACTACCAACTAAAAGTCTGGCACCACTCCAATCTATACTGAACTCCGTTGCTCAACCTATTCATCTTTCTTCTTGCTCTTCCTCTGCTGCTCCTTTCTGCCAAGCTCAATTAAGCAGAGGATGCATTTCAAACTATTAACCCTAACCTACAAAACTCTCCAGAATATCTTTTCCCTGTACATCTCATCACTAGTTTCCACATACCAACCCAACTGCAATCTCAGATCTGTACACAACCTTCCTTTTTCCTCCCCTAGAATTACCTCCTCCCATTGAGGTATACAAGATTTTGCATGTTCTTCACCTCTCCACTCTCCAACCTTTAAAATCTCTAAATGCTCCCTCAAACTCCCTTTTTCCGACAAGTATTCACTCAACTTAGGCCATTCCACCTTTGACCTTTGGCCAAGTTGTATTACTTACTAGATAAAAACACGCTGTCTTTAGGTATGTTGTGCCCATGGCTAACGGATGATTTGAACACCCTATGGGCGCTAATGCAAATATTGGCTATTCGGAGACCGATAAATAGCAGGCACCAGGCCGGTCTAACCCAAATTTTTTATTTTTGAAAATTAGAACATTTTTCTTATTTACAAATGTTTCAATTTTGAAAATTATCATTTTGAAACGTATCGTTTTAAAATTATATGGTTAGGAAGAGGGGTTTTAAGGTTAAGTGTCGGGAAGGGGTTTTAAGGTTAGGCGTCATGAAGGGGGGGGGGGGGATTTAGGGTTAGGTGTCAAGAAGGGGGGTTTTAAGGTCAGGCGTCTGAGGGGGGAGGGTTCTGTGGGATCGTAGGATTATTTTTACTTGTAGTAAAATATCATTAACATTTACCAATGTTTTAATACCGTCATTACTACTGTACATCTTCACCTGGCGCCCAATTTTCCTCGTGCTTCCATTTCATGCAGGTGTGCTGACTGTCCTGCACTGCTCATTGCCATTTCTGTAGGTGTGTGGCCTCCACCCTCTGCTGGTCACAGTAACTGTTATCTCAGCAAATACTGCATTGCTGCTATCTGGTTTTGATGGGTCTTTGAAAAATCCCAATTGCGAGACTTTTACAGCGATTTTACCACGATTTTCTGCAACTTTATTGTAAGTCAATGGGAGCGTTTTTAAAAAAAACCTCTCAGAAAGCACGAGGGTCAGAAAAGCTTTCAAAAAGAGCTCACAGTGTGTTTACAGCCTAAGTTCCTGTGTAGTGAGCGCACGTCATATGCACATGCCACTGTGGTAGCTGTGACTGCAGGAATTTCATACCTGGCTGTCATATGAACCTAGCTCCAAGGATAGAAGATAGAGAGGCTGGCATGGAAAATAGCTAACGTGAGTCATGAGACTTGCAAGCCAATGTTGAGCTAGTCAGCAACACTAGCCTCCCATATTTTATTGGATTTTTTTTTTTGTAGTGGTTTGCAGGTACTATAAGGCTACTTTCACACATACCACATTGTATAGCAGTTCGGTACGCTGCCCTGCCGCTCCCTTGTTGCAGTGGCCATTAGTCTCAATGAGACTTGGCACAATACCCCTGGTGCATCGTGATGCGATGGAAGTGCTCGCAACAATGCAAAGGTGACACAGACTGCAGTGCATTGCCGCATTGGAGCCTATGGCATTTGCATTGGAGCCTATGGCACTGCAAAAATCTATTTAGATTGTTGCGGTAGCGGTGTGGCACACATGTGTCAGCCGGGGGAAAACGGTGATGTACTTCCTGTCCAGTAGAGTGCGAATCCCTGTTCAGGAGTGGGGCTATGCCTATTGCCATGGCGGTGCATTCTTCCACAGGGTGATATGCAGTTGTCCTGCCCCAGGCTTCCCTGCCACAGGGCAGTCACACCACACTTAAAGGAAAACTGTAATGAGAAAAAAAGCAGAGTTTAACTTACCCGGGACTTCTACCGGCCCCTTGCAGATGTCTTGTCCCATGCCGGCCCTCAAGGATCCTCCGGTGCCCTGCCACGGCTCACTTTGCTTACCACCGACAAGTCAATGGCCACTGCACCTGCGCAGCCCTGGCCGGGTGCATCCTCGCTCCTGCTCACGTTTCCAGGAGTGTCCTGCGCAGGTGCAGTATGAGAAGACCTCGTACTGCGCCTGTGCAGGATGCTCCTGGCAACGTGAACGGGAGCGAGGATGCGCACACCCAGGGGTGCAGGCGCAGTGGCCGGTGACTGAAGGAAATGAAAGTGAGTCGCGGTGGGGGACCGAGGGATCATATTGTCCTAGCATGGGTACATGACATCTGCAGGGGGCCGGTATAAAGCCCCAGGTAACTTAAACTCTTAAACCTTTAAAGCTCAGTACAGGTTTACTATAAGATGTCCCATAAAATGGCATCAGCGTGTTATATTTCTTTCTACAGAAACCCCGGGTCATTTAATCACATCATGCTTCTCCAGCTATTTATCACAGGGCAAACTGGATGTTTGGGTGTTAAAATTAAACCATATTAGCCACTATAGCTCCAAATAAAGCTTAGGATTTTTTTTTTTCATTTACACACTCACTTTATTGATTTTCAACTTCATTTGGTGGTCTCTCAGGAGCTGCACCGGCTCCATCACAGAGTCAGCCATCTAATTTCCCTGGTGAGTTTGTATATTGTGTGCATATGCATACATACAGGCCTATTATTACTTCACTGGAGTCTCTCGGCCTCACAGCGTCCACAATGCAGGAATCTGTATACTATTTATATTGCCTAGAGTATTGTGATCACTTGTAATATAGTTCCCTGACACCACTCCGTCCTATAGGTCGCCAGCAGCACGGTTTTCCTCCAGTGGCCACAATTTCCTGTCCTAGAAAAAGTCTCTGCTATGCTGCTTCCATGCTGCTTGTCAGTTTTACCTATTATAATGTTTACAGGTATATACAATTATTATTAGCATTGTTATTTGTGCCAAATTCTATGAAATGGCCATCACAAAAAAAAAAATTATACCTCATATTTTAGACTATAAGGCGCCCTTGCCCTTAGAGCGCAAAAATCAGGAAAAAACAAAAACTAAACCTAGGTGTGTCTATAGTGAAGGGGTGTCTTATGGTGTTGTATACATGCTGATGTACTGTACACTAGTGGTGCACATGCGCCGGGATCATGGCGTCATGTGTGCACCACTCAAAAGTGTAGTTTTTCTTGCCCTGAAAGCAGCCATTGCATTTTATTCCAGCTGCTTTTTATTATATATTAAAATCTTCTAATGAGTTGTTCTGAACTGTGTGTGTGCCTGAAGCAGAGACAGATTCTCAGAAAGTGTTTTTTACTTGTTACACACAATGTATCAACATTGGAATGTAAACAAAGATACTGTTATCTCCAGTTTGGATGTGGATTTGAAGCTGATTTGAACCAAGATTGTATGGTGTGTGTTGAGCCAAAGGTTAGACTTCAGGAAGGGAATAACACAGTGGGAGATTATGGTTAGGCATTAGGAAAGGGTTAATATTGGGGGAAGAGGTTAGGGCTAAGTATCAGGTAGGGTTAGACATCAAGAAAGGGTTAACTTTGGAATGAATGATAGGGTTAGGGCTGCCATACACTGGTCGACTGCCACCAGATCGGCCAGCAGATAGATCCCTCTGTGATCAAATCTAATCAGAGGGATCTATTGGCTGCCTACACTGCAAACAGATTTTGAATCGATTCACAATCTGTGACGCTGCTGCAGCCCCCCTCCCTCTCCTGCATACATTACCTGATCCGGTCGGCGCGAGTCCCCCTGTCCCTGCTGTCTCTTCTCCGCTCAGGGCTCCAGCTTCACTTTACTTCCTGTCGGGGGAAGTTTAAACAGTAGAGGGCGGGACAGGAAGTAAGTGAAGCCAGCTGGAGCCCAGCGGAGAAGGGACAGCAGGGACATGCACCGGCGGTACACGTAATGTATTGCCACTAGCGTCAGTCGTCGGACATTCGAACGCCGCTATCGACGCACTCCCGACCCGCCGGCAATCGAGCAAAATCTTCCACGCGGACAGATCAACGGGCGCGGAAATCGATTGTTCAGTCAGCGTTTGCGCAACGATTTCACAGCAGATTCGATCACAGTGTTCGAATCTGCTGTATATCGGCAGGAAATCGTGTAAGTGTATGGGCCCCTTTAGATGTCAGCAAGGATTTCATTTTGCACGTGCAGTTGAAAGGCATTAATACTGAGGGGAGAGGTTAGGGTTTGCCATCAGGTAAGGTTAGGCATTAGGAAAGGGTTAATGTTAGTAGTCGGTTAGGGTTAAGGTGTATAATGTTAAACAAGCTGAGGTTGGGCTTTGGGAAGGAGTTGAAGTAAAAGGGGGAGGTTAAGGTTAAGAGATGGGGAAGAAGGTATCATTTGGGGGATTGGTGACAGGTAACCGAATGATGGAGAAGTAATTGTACAATCACTCCAGAAAACATCATCCCCTAGCCAAACCGCTCTGCAGGTGCCCAAATTAACGTCACCAAGATCAAATGTATTCTTTATGTGCAGTTGTTTTGTGGCAAACCTGGAGATTTTCACCTAATTAGGTCACATTTTTATGATGTATAATCCCGCTCTCACTTCACTAGTATACAGAATTTGAACAACGGGCAATTTTTCATAAATGTATATTACTAGAATAAAAAGCAGAGGCAATCGCGGCCTAATATATATATGCCTGAGCGGCCAAACCGAAGGAATCTTCGAAACATCTTCTGCTGGTTAGAATGTGAGCGTCATGCTTCGGGGATCTCAGTCCTAAATCAACACATTAATTAACACAATTAGCGATCTGCTTTGAATTATTGTCGCTTTCAGGGCTAGTAAATAATCTGAATGGGGGTCAGCACATCACTTCTACCCAGCGCCTATGCCTGGCTCATATTAACTATTCACGTGCCAAAAGTATATAAAATAATTTGATCATAACTCGTGATTTATACCCTTACAGATCTTTTAATGGCTTCTAAAATCCTCCAGAGTAGTAATTATAATTTATATTAGCTTAAAGCAGAACCGACCTCCTCACATCAAACCATATATTTTTCAGAATACGGCTACCAACATCTCAGTAGCGTTTTTGTGGAATATAAAACTGGATTGAAAGAGGTTCCTACTTGTGGCGGGGAAAGCCAGATCAGATGTCACCTGTTATTGTTTTCCGGGGGAACCGGCTGATCCTGCTATTTTGGGGCCGGCTGTGCAGCAACTCATTTTGCAGCATCTGGAAACTGTAAAGAAAGACATGATTGGCTTATGACTTTTATGCCACATGTCCTTAACATGGTTAACTTTTAAACCATTATTTTCAGAATGGTTTAAATATAAGCCCTGATCAATAATGCAAACGGTTTCCATTATTAATAGTGCCCCCTTTAGGAGAGTTTCCTGCAAAGACGCAGTGCTGTGTTTACTAACAGCCGGGGGGAATGTGGCAGAATGTCATCTGTCAGCAGCCATCTCATCCCATACCCAAAGTGAAGGAAAGCTTGAAGTATTTCCATACTGAATATTTCAGCTTGTTTACTTTTTTTTATGTTTATATACAAATACCGCTATTCCTTAAGGTTCCTAAAAGAAAATGTTGGATGGGCGTGTCATGTCCTTTTTTAAAGTGGACCTGAACTCCGAACTTCCTCTCTTCTCTAAAAGATAAGCAGCAGCATAACAACCTTTAAAGGAAACCTTAGTCCTTAATCCCCTTGGCGTTATGATTCTTTCCTGATTTTAGAGTCGAAAAGCGTTTCGTGGGTCTATGCCCACTTCCTCAGGCCAAATAAAGTGCCGTGGTAGTCTATAGACCGCATTTGGGGTGCCTCTGACGCCTCTCAGTTTAGGTTCCCTTTAACTCCAGATTGCCCCAGGAGAACTGCAGTGACAGAGGATTAGGAGATCAGATACTCAGCAGTATATCCATCAACTCTCATCCATTTCCTCTCAGATGCGGCCAGAAGGAGTACTGCAAACGGGCCTCAGCCAATATCAGAACATAGGGAGGGTTCAAATTACCAATTAATGTAGGCTACAGTCTTCCTAGTCATCATTTTTTTTGGGGGGGAGGGAGGGGGACAAGTTGTCCAGAAACGGCCCTGAGCCCTCCCATTGAGAAACATGGCTGCTCTCAGCTGGCAAGAAAATTGTAATTGGAATGCGCTATACATCCAGCTCATGTGTCTTCTGGGGTCCAGTACTCTGTAGCACCAAGCATTAATGTTCCAGAGATCATGGGCTTGGGTCTATTTATTCTCAGGGCGGGCCACCTTGGCCCAGGATGAAGCTCACCCTACTCCTGCCAAAATTTTGGGCCTGCACTGATTACTATTTCCCCTCGGTGTTGTAGCAACTTGGGGGGACACGTTAATTTGGTTACCAGCTATTGCCGGAAGGGGAATTACTTTTTAAAAAAATATGTATTTGGGTGCTGCGTGCCTGAACTTTCAGGCGCCCAAATCAAACACAGCACTGGCATTAAAATGATCGGCACAGTGCTGCGCTGAAATCAGCTGGTTTGGTGGGGTCCAATTGCAAAGCTATGATACACCATACGTCTGCAGATGTGCATGAAGAGGAGCGCTGTCGCAATCACATGTATGACAAGTGTGGGCGGGGAAGGTGTTTAATTTTGTTATTAGCCTCAGGTACACTTTAAACACTTTTAGGACATAGCAGTGTATCCACTACAGGCTCACTTTAAGTTTTCTGCTGTTCGTGTGAATGAATAAGCATGGTTGTCACATCATACCCGTGACTATGCGCAACTATTTGTGTGTTTATCAGAGGCGTGATCATGAATATTCATCTGCCCGGTCCTCTGATCACTTAAGATGAGGCAGGTTTCCATGTGAAGGTTATTGAAGCTAAGGACCTGAGAGATCTCCTTTAATGTATTACATATATAATTCAGCAAATGACAGCAGGGAAACATCGGTAGCAGATAAATAAGGACACCCTGTTTGAAATTGAAAGCAGGAAATCACTGGGCTGGGACACACTCATAATCATTTCAAGAAATGAATTGAAATGAAGGTAGTCAATGCCCAACAGAGACGGAAGAGGAACCAAGAGCAAGTTTTAATTTATAAGATGCATGAGATAAACATAACACCTATCCTAAATAACATATAAAGCCAATGATGAAATACTAAATTAGCTTTACAAGCTACTAACTGTCCACAGCTGGTGGAAGGTCCTTGTATGTTTACTAGGCACCTGTTGTTGGATGGAGGGGGCAGGGGGACACTTGGAGATCCCAGTAATCATAATAGCGTTAAGGATGATAAAGCCTCTCAAGTTCAGAGTTTGTTACACTCACAAGTTGGCAATATTACAGCCCCGCTGGCAGCCTTGCAGGTTAATGATTCCTGCTGCCCTCATTAGTGGGACCCGGCTCCCAGCCTTGGTTACAGAGTAATGAGCGGAGGCTGGGAGAGAGCAGGCTCGCCAGGCAGAGAACAGTGGGGAGTTTTAAATGGAACTGACAAGGTATGGACTGGGGCATTTAGTAAACCTCATTTACCTTCTCATAAAATGATCCCCTTCAGGAACAAATCACGGACTTTAAGCTGTATGAAATAACGTGCAGTCCGCACTGACGGCCTCAATAATTATACCCTGATCTCCTAAGCATGGATCACTTTGTTTTGGTGGTCAAATGTTTCAGCTTTTTATGTACAGGAGAAATGATATACTAATAGGAGGAAGCTTTGTAACTGCCCAGTCTGCTCTAACATCTCAAAGGAGGCTGATAGACTGAGAACTAAAAAGGCTGTGATATTACTGTTTCCAATGTCCAGATGCCGGGACAAGAGCATAAATCCAAATGATAGGGCCCCCCAGTGAAACCTTGACAGGGTCCCCCAGACTATATTACCCCCACCTTGGGGACCACAGCAGGGTTGTATAGTTCTGCTTTAGTACTGTCATATATTCCTTTCAGCTCCTTTAGCAAGGAGATAGGAAACACCCAAAAACAAAAAGATAATAAAATGATTAAAAACAATATAAAAGATAAAGGTACCCATACACTAGCTCAAGTTCCCGTCGATATATAGCAGATTCGATCACTGTGATTGAATCTCTGCTGTGAAATTGTTAACGCAAACATTAACCAATCGACTGATTTCTATCTAACATCGGTCAATGTAATAGATTAGTCCAGATGGAAAATTTCACTCGATCGCGGTCGGGTCGGGAGCAAGTCGCTAGCGGCATTCAATTTGGCCACGACTGACGCAGCATAGACGCAGCAATAATATCACCTGTCTGCTAGCGCAAGTCCTCAGGATCTGTGCTGTCACTTTTTCCGGCTGACCACCTTCTCCATGTCTTCTTCACATCCAGTCACGTCCAGTGACAAGCCAAAGTTCAAACAGTAGAGTGCCCTCTACTTTTTGAACTTGGGCTTGCCACAGGATGGGACAGGAAGTGAAGAGGACACAGAAGAAGATGCTGGAAGAAGTGATCCTGGGGACTCGCGACGGGGGACAGGTGACATTATTGCTGCTGGCCGGGGGAGCCCGAATGGGGGGGAAACCTGGGGGAAATCAATTCAAAATCTGTATGCAGTGTATGGGCAGCCAATTGATTCCTCTCTGATCAGATTTGATCAGAGAGGGATCTATCTGTTGGTCAATCTGGTGACTATCCAGAACTGGTTCTAGACTTTTTGCTTTGTGAGGCAAACTTGTGAGGATGCCCCCCCCCCCCCTCGGTACGACTCAATGACTTACCAACCATCCTGTTGCTGGCGCCCCCATTCCCCCCCCCCCCCCCTTTTCATTGCAGGCCAGTAGTAGCAGTGGGCTACTGCAGCCGTATAAGTCGAAGATAGGCAGGGTGTAGCAGTCGGCAGGGTAGGCAGGGACTAGGGGATGTCATGTCCGTGTGGCCATGATGTCCAGGCGGGCGGTGGTAAGGCGGGCAGCGCCAGGCCAGGCGCACTCTTAATTTCCTGTTTCTGCCTGGCGTCTCCCCAACAGTACCGAGAAAATATAAAAGTTTTATACATACCTGAGGATTTCTCCAGCCCCATCTGCATGGATCAATCCAATGCCGTCTTCCTCCACCTCCTTCAGCTCCAGTACTGGCTGCTGGAGAGATACGTACAGAGTGCTATTCTCTTGCACAGACTGTCTGTGACTGGCTGAAATTATGGGACCCGGTACCGGAGCTGGAGGAGGTAAAGGAGGACAGCGTGGGAGATATCCATGCGGATGGGGCTGGAGGAAGCCCCAGGTATATATAAAACTTTTAAAACTTCTTGGCTCTGGTTTCCTTTAAAGGATTGCTTACGTAGCATGGATTTGTAAACTGATTAAGCATACCAGGCAGGTGAATGTGGGACACTGCAGGAGAGTCAGGAGACCAGGCCTGATGACCTGACCACACATACTTTTACATGCTGTCAAACTCTGGGTGCTTGTTAGTGTATCTCTCATTTTAAATTTGATATTAAAACTTTTGGTACCCTATAAGCCTTTTTGAGGTTATCTTTACCAGCCTGCTGTCCAGTTTGAATTCCATGCAGATGTTGTGTAACTCCTGACAGTGCTTTAAATCTGGTGAAAATTGTATATAAGTGGGATGCATGGTTTGTTCCCCCTCACAATCAAAGCTTACAGAAAGGCTTTGCAATGTTGAAAGACACGGTGGTTAGTGGTGTTAATTAAGTTGTATGTTAATGCACTATCTTGAGCCTGTTTATTGCAGTAATAAAGGACAGATATTGGAAGTGTGCAGCATTTACTAAACTCACCACATGCTGCTCAGTAGAGGGTTTACATTTGAACTGTCTTATAAATTGGTACTGCCGCTGATGGAATACATAGAAACAGAGCCGGGACAAGGTCCTCCAGCACCCAAGGCTGAGACACCAAAGTGCGCCCCTCCATCCCTCCCACCCCAGCCGTCACACACTGATTGCTATTACAAGAGGCGCCCCAGGGCCCCCAACACCTTAATCTCTAATTATCTGGCTTGCAGTCACTGTCATGTATCCCCTTTTCTTATTTCTCTCTGCTTCAAACACAATAGGGGAATGATAGCTGAGTGAGTTGTGTGGCCC
Organism: Hyperolius riggenbachi; assembly: GCF_040937935.1. Classification (NCBI taxonomy): domain Eukaryota; kingdom Metazoa; phylum Chordata; class Amphibia; order Anura; family Hyperoliidae; genus Hyperolius; species Hyperolius riggenbachi. Next base: position 219,629,588 of record NC_090653.1, read on the forward strand.
CTCCGACACTGCGCCCTCAAGCTGGAGCCTCTCTCACCTCTGCCTCGACCCAGCCCTGCATAGTCTACCAAATTGTTTTTTATATATTAATGTGCCATTTTAGCACTGCTGTCTTCATGTAACGTGATGTAGTAGCTGAGTGATCAGCGCGGCATTTCAGGCGTGTAAAAGTCATCAGATCAACTATGGTTGCTGAACAATACAAAGCACTGAGAACATAAGCGACCCCTATTTCTACTAGGTGGCCAACACCTGAGCCAAAGCCATGACCTGAGTCTTATCAGACCCAGAGCAACAAGCCAGGCCGAGGCAGAGGCGAGGGAGGCTCCAGCCATAGGGCACAGTGTAGGAGGGGGCACACAACTCTCTCAGCTATCATTCCCTATTGTGTTTAAAGCAGAGAGAAATAAAAAATGGGTATACATGGCAGTGACTGCAAGAAAAATAACTAGAGATTAAGGTGTTGGGGGGGGGGGGGGGGGGGCTGAAGCACCTCTTAATCTAATAGCAATCAGTGTGTGACGGCTGGGGTGAGAGGGATGGGGGCACACTTTGGTGTCTCAGCCTTGGGTGCTGGAGGACATTGTCCTGGCGCTGAGAGGAAGAATCAAGTCAGTGGGGTGGGGTTGCTAAAAGTTTGGTAGATTAGCGGTAGCAGTTGTGCATCTACCCATTGTGAGTACTTGTTACATGTTAAACAAGGGCTATTCTGATTTTATTAACTCTAAGTTCTTACTGCGGGTACTGCATGCAACTGCAATAGTACAATCTCTAATTCACTTTTTAGCAGCCCTCATGATCATTTGATATGGCCCAGGCGACGGTTGCAAACATTTGCCTGTTAGTTGGAGACCTGTTTTGAAGATCTACTCCAAATTTGCTGGATCCTCTATGTTCATTTGTGTTCAACCTTTGGAAATAAACCCAACAGATTCCAGTCCAGCCTGGCCCTACGGCTAGGTTCCCACTTACACCGAATGCACAATGGAGTTCACAGCATATCGTGAGTGGATCTGCTTTGCCCCATAACAGCTTTCAGCAAGATGTTCACACTTACCACCATTGTGCATCCAGCCCACCGCTGCCTCCGTTGTCACTGCCATTCATGTCCTTTCCGCTGCTGACAGCGCTGCTGGACTTGGGGACGAGCACCGTTATGCTCAGAGTCCCGTTATGCTCAGAGCCCCGGCAGAAACATAGAGCTACCATTAGATAGATCAATGGGAATCCGACTTAGCAACAGGGAGGATTCTCATTAGTCCACCACTTAGTGAACCAATTAAAATCATCCATGGTGATTGGGTGGTCTCCCATTGGTCTTTTGCAATCTAATGATAGTCCTATGGTTCTGCTATGGTTCTGGACTCCAATACCAGTGCTTTTTTCTCAGCTCAGCTGTGGTCACTGCTCATGGAGAACCCGAATGGCAACTGAAGACAGAGAAGACAGGTGAGTAAATCTGGAACTTAGGGGAAAAACAGCCTAGGCTTGTTATATGGCTATTCCATGAGCATCTGCAGTGCATGCGGGCTCCAGAAAAATCGTGCCAGTTGGGAACATACGCTCGGCTCCCGCTCTCGCTCCCTTCCGCTCTGTTGTAAGTGCTTACCATCAAGGCCAGATTTAACTTTTTGTGCCCCTAGGCCAAGTGTGTTGAAGCTTGCCTTCCGTGAACAGGAGCGCCCCTCCCATTACACGTGCAGCCCCCTCTTCCATGTGTATCGTCCATGTACAGCAGTCCCTCTCTTTCACAAACAGCTCCCTTGGGCATCAGTTTCCCTTTTTCATGTGTTGCTCCCTATTTTCAGCCTCCTCTTTTATACGTAGCAACCCCTCTTTCATGTTCAAGTGCCCCCTCGGCTGCAGCCACCCAAGGGCCGGGCCGGCTCTTTGTGGCCTTTCCAGAAATCCTGCCATGCTTAACATAGAATCCATTTACACATGCGCTTCTGCCTCGCTGAATCAGGGTGTTTTTTTGGACTTGTGTGATCTCAGGCCCTAACTAGTGTGATGGTGTCCATAACTCAGTTTAACTGAAAGTCCAGAGCACAACTTACCTTTTTACAAAATAAAGTTGCTTTATGATGTTAAATCTACCTTTAGACAAATAATGAGAGGAGACCTAGCTGATCAAAACAGTAATGGATCATCAATGCATTGTATTGCAAGTGACTTCACATTATTTACTATATTACACAGGGACACATGTATATAAATACCGTTCTGTTCCTATTGTGTACCCTCATCTTTCATCTGTATCCAGCGATTTTAACCATTCACCAGCGGTGCTTGGCACTTGTAGGAAAGGTGATATTTCATTCATCGATACCGTGCTCGGATCCTGACTCAATCATTCTTTTTAATAGCTCCGGAGCAGCCAGAAAATAAAGTATTCATGAAGATTGAAGAAGATGGTCCTCTGAACCTCAATTTAATTGGTGCAAATTAAAACGATCCATCTCTCTGCACTGTCCGTCTATCTCCCATCATCTCTCTCTCCTCAAAACGGCACCCTGATTACAATTATTTTTTAATAGGAAAACTTGTCAGATTTTTTTTTTCTCCCTGTTCTGATTTACATTTAGCAAAAAGAAAGAAGTAATCCCATTAACATGTTCTTAGCCAGAGGGCTCTGATTTGCAATGCAGGGAAATATATGCTATATATGAAGCTGGCGTATTCTTTTAGAAGAATAAAGGCTTATATTACGTAACGTGTGTGTGTGTGTGGGGGCTAAAAAATCATCTAGCAGCCAATCAGAGTTCATCTTTGCAGCATGGGACTATTAGAATGATATATGATTTACTGCTGATGGATCTACTACCTCAACTTTGAGGCGGGGCTATACCCCTCAAAAAAGGGGAAAAAAAGATTTTAAGGGCGCAGGAAATAGCAGTAATAGGATATCAGGAAATTTACAGATATTCTACTACTTAATTCATATAGTGAAATATCGGTAATATTTGCAAATATTATTTTAAAATGAGGTCGGTGCAGGCCGCTGCATGCACACAGCTACTAATTTGATCACCACTTTTCCTAACTGCAAATCTCCACTGAATCAGAAAGTAATTAAACTGATCAAGGTAACTAGGTGCCAAGCAATTACGGTAGGTGGAAACAGATTTATTAACTAGCACCTAGTGACCTGTTTGGCTAAATTCCTTTCACTTCTTGGGTAAGTGAGGATTTGACTTATACGGGAATTTAGTGCTTGAGGTGAAGTGAAATCAATGGGCTGCAAATAACTCAAATGTCCAAAAACACTCAAACAGTCAGGGGGTAGGTACACCTGTCTCACAACAGACAAAGCTAATAAAAGGCAAGCCTGTAGCACAGCTTAAAGGGTAACTGAAGTGACAACATGTAACCTGATGGGATGTATGTAAAGTCCCAATCCTACTTTGGACTAGGCTGTGTTATTTGTTTCTTTTCTTCTCACTAAAAAGATTAAGAATGCAGGCCTCTGTATGTCAAACTGAAGTTGAGGCCCCTTTTACACTTGCAGGTTAAACCTGCATTGCTTTACCCTATTTTACCGCAAGGGACTGCAAAAGCACTCGAAGTCTATGGAGATTTTCACATCTATTGCAATCTGTTGCGGTGCACCGGATGTATCCTATCCTATGCAATGTGCTTGGAATAATGGAAGTCTATGGGTGACGCCGTAAATGTACACGTCGGAGCACGGTGTGGCGCAGTGCACATGCCCCAACCGACGGGAATCCCAGTGACATACTTCCTGCCCAGCAGGGAATACATTGCTGAAAGGGGGCGGAGCTATACATATGACCATGTTGGTGCACTCTGTCGCAGGATCACATGATTGCCGTTTTTTGCGTTGTGGTGAGATGCAGCAGTAGCATCTCATGGCACCGCAACGCAAAAATCAAGTGTAAAACTTGCCTAAACTGTAGGGTAACTCTCACTAATAACTAATTAGAGCTGATTAAAATCTGTGTGACAAATGCATCGTACACATGTACAAGGCATTTCAAACAGCAGGGATTGGGACCCAATTCCTTGGGCGACATTGCAGGGCCGAGACTGTACAGACTCATTGGTAGCCTGCAGGCTAGCAATGCGTTCTGTTCTGCCAATGGAGCAGTGCAGGTGTGACATTACACTGGACAAGGGTGTGGGGGAGTAGGGGAGTGTTGGATTCTTGGCAGCGGTCCTTGTTATTCTTATCGTAATACTTTTATTGTATATACAAAGTAGGGATTCCAGTAAAGTTATACTTAGATTTAGGGCTATAGATGCTATTTGTACAGCCTCATCTGTTTAGTTTCACTTCAGCTTCGGTTTAAACATCTGGTTTATCCCATTTATTGCACTTAGTCAAGTATTACAGGTTGAGCCAGATGTTTCAGGTCAATTGGCCTTTCTTATGTGCCGATTCCGAAGCAGATTTAGAGAAGGCACAATCAATCAGTTAATAACTCATGCCCAGTATAAAGGAGGCAGTAGTCTCTGGGAAAGGGGCCCTGAAGTCCTATCTGTGCCTCCACTGTGCCCACCGCCTGGCCATATGCAAAGCGAACTGAAATAATTATCCATCATGGCGCCACCAGGATTCCTCTTTACCCTGTTGCACAGTCTCCTCTATTTGATGCCCTCTAGTGGTGCCTCTCATTACCTGCGCCACTAGAGGAGTCAGAGAGGCGGTGCTGCAACTATTCAACAGGATGAAGAGAGATCCCGGTGGCTATCTATACTGGGGAAGGGGGCTACCTAATTCTGTGTGAATATCTGACCAGCTATACTGGGGAGGGGAGCTACTTAAGGTTATATATGTCCAGCAATACTTGCGATGAGAGGCTACCTTAACCTGGGCAGGGGGTCTTTCTAATACTGGTGGCACATTTGCTACCATTGATGTGGTAGGCACAATTCGGGAAGGGGGTGGGGGGGAACCACTTTGTAATGTTCGTCACTAAAGCTGAACAACCTTGTACTAGTCCTGTATATCGAAGGCAGATATTTGGGTGCTGCCATACTAATATTGGTTACTACAGGAAATGTTGGCGATGGAGGCACCTGATAATCCGGGGGGGGGGGGTTGCGGGGTTGCCTACTATGTAAACTGCAGCTGCAAATAGTGGGTGCCCAAATGTCATGTAGTAACTATATTAACCTTGGCACCTATGGCAATGCCCAAACTTTTGCTGTACCCTATATTTTGAGTTTTTTGCAGTGGATTTGTGTCAGGGTGCAGTTAAGGTTAGGAATCGGTAGGGTTAGGGATCACTGGGGAGGATCTTACGGTTAGGTGTCATGTGGGGGTTCCTTAAGGCTATGGTTAGGTATTGGCAGGAGTGGTGATTAGGGTTAAGCATTGGCAGGGGGATGGTTAGGGTTAAGCATGAAGGGGGTGGCTAGGGTGAGGCATTGTCATTAAGAGTGGTTAGGGTTAGTCATTGGCACAAGGGGTGGTTAGGTTTAGGCATGCGAAGGGAGGTTAGGGTTAGACATCCAAGGGGACAGTGGTTAGGTTTAGGCATCGGCAAAGGGAGGGTTCAATGTGAGAATAGGGTTAGGTTTAGCTGTAGTCAAACATTGGTATTATTTACCAATTATTATTATTATTTATTTATAAAGCGCCAACATATTCCGCATCTCTGTACAAAGTAGGAATACAAACAAGGGGTATATAATGATAAAGACAATGATATACTGTACATCAAATATGGACATTTGTACAAAATACAGAACTGGTCGTTACAATGACAGATGTAACATCTATATATATAATAGAGTAAGTGCCTCAACCTTCAAGCAAGAAGAAGAAGTAGCGCCCTGCCCCCAGGGCCGGTCCAAGCAAGAAGAAGGGGCTGGTCCAAGCAAGAAGAAGAAGTAGTGTCATATCAAACCAAGGGCAAAGAGGGATCATTTGCATATTCAGTAGCAGTGCATTGTGGGTAACCACAAATGTTCACTTATAGCTGAATTATTGCAGATTTGCTTCTGTTTTAAGAAGGAAAATTACACCAAGCTTTGCTTTTTTTAGTAGGAGGGCTTTTTGGTCTCTTTTATCCTCCTATACATCCTTAGTAGTTTGGGTCACCCTGAGCTGCTTGGTTACTCTGTTGTACTGGTCCAAGCCCTATCTCATACAGCCTTATCAATCCCTGCTATGTACTGATGAGGACCAAACGGCTGAATTAGGCTGTCACATGTGGGGACTGTATAAAACTTAAAGGGATACTTAACCTCTTGCCGACCGCGTCACGCCGGTAGGCGTGGCCGCGGCGGCAGCCCCAGGACCGCCTAACGCCAATTGGCGTAAAGTCCTGGGGCTCTGTTTTGAATGAGATCGCGCGCACGCTGCGCGCGCATCTCATTCTCGGAGGGCGGAGCTCCGCCCCCTCTTCAGTCTCCGAGCGGCTATTGCCGCTCGGGAGACTGATAGACGGCGTGATCGCCGTCTATTTACCCGTACAGCGCTGCGATCGGCAGCAGCGCTGTACTGGGGACAGCCATGTGACACGGCTGTCCCCCTGGGACACTGGAGAGCGATCGGCTCTCATAGGCAGAAGCCTATGACAGCCGATCGCCACAATTGGCTGGCTGTGGGGAAGGAGGGAGGGAGGGAGGGAATAGATTTAAAAGAACACGCTTTTTTTAATAAAAAAAGAAACAAAAATATTTGTAAACAAAAAAAAAAACAATCTGGGGGCGATCAGACCCCACCAACAGAGAGCTCTGTTGGTGGGGAGAAAAGGGGGGGGAAATCACGTGTGTGCTGTGTTGTGCAGATCTGCAGCTTAGCCTTAAAGCTGCAGTGGCACATTTTGCTTAAAATGGCCTGGTCACTAGGGGGGTTTAGCACTGCAGTCCTCAAGAGGTTAAGTCAAAAAAAAAAAAAAAAAGATTTTTACTCACCTGGGGCATCCCTCAGCCCCCTGAAGCTGTATGGTGCCCTCGCAGCCTCGCTCTGATCTTCCTGTCTCCACTGGCGGCTACTTCCAGGTTCGGCGACAGCCGCCGACAGGCTGGGAACGCGAGTGATTCTCCGCGTTCCCAGCCGCTATATCACCCTCTATGCTGCTATAGCGTAGCAGCATAGAGGGTGATATAGCGGCTGGGAACGCGGAGAATCACTCGCGTTCCCAGCCTGTCGGCGGCTGTCACCGAACCCGGAAGTAGCCGCCGGCGGGGACAGGAGGATCGGAGCGAGGCTGCGAGGGCACCATACAGCTTCAGGGGGCTGAGGGATGCCCCAGGTGAGTAAAAATCATTTTTCTTTTTTTTACTTAAGTATCCCTTTAAAGCTATAGGCTTGCTTGGCTTACCAAGGGTGAAAAGGAATAATTTGCATATTTAGTAGCGGTGCATTGTGGGTAATCACAAATGTTCACTTATAGCTGAATTATTGCAGATTTTCTTCTGTTTTAAGAAGGCAAATTACACCAAGCTTTGATTTTTTTAGTAGAAGGTCTTTTTGGTCCCTTTTATCCACCTATACATTCCAAGTGGACCAAAAGTCTGAAACAGGCTGTCACATGTGGGTTTGATATGGCTGTGTAAAATTTACAGCTACAGGCTTGCTATACACCAGTGGTTCTGGATGCTTACTTGGCTTAGTAAGGGTGAAAAGAAATTATTTGCATATTTACTAGCAGTGCATTGTGGGAAACCACAACAAATGTTCACGTATAGATGAATTATTGCATATTTCCTTCTGTTTTAGGAAGGCAAATTACACTAAGCTTTGCTTTTTTTAGTAGGAGGTCTTTTTGGTCCCTTTTATCCCCCTATACATTCCGAGTGGTTTAGGTCAGCCTGAGCTGCTTGGGTACTCTGTTGTACTGGTCCAAGCCCTATCTCATACAGCTGTATCAATCCCTGCCATGTACTGAAGAGGACCAAAAGTCTGAAACAGGCTGTCTACATGTAGGTTAGATATGACTGTGTAACATTTAAAGCTATATGCTTGCTATACACCAGCAGCTCTGGATTGCTTGCTTGGCTTACCAAGGGGGAAAAGGGGTAATTTGCATATTTAGTAGCAGTGCATTGTGGGTAACCACAAATGTTCACTTATAGCTGAATTATTGCAGATTTCCTTCTGTTTTAAAAAGGCAAATTACACCAATACAGTGTGCGGCATTTCAGGAAGTGACGACAGTGGAGCACACGATGGAACACGGAAAAGGTAAGTCATCCCTGCCCGCTGCCTCTTACTAATAGTGGTGGCTGCTACTGTGCTTAAGCAGGAGGGGGAGTGCACATGGGGGACCCAGTTGAGGGGGGTCCAACCCCCCTCCCGCCGCTGTGCCCAAAACCCCCTTCCTGCCCTCTACCCTCTTATGCGGCGTATGCTACGCCGCGGGTCGGCTAGTAATAAATAAAATGTATAACAAAGTGCGAGCTATAAAATGAATAACAAATTCCAAGACACAAAAGGGTGAAAAAGCCCTGCCCTTGTGAGCTTACAATCTAGGGGCTTGATTCACTAACCGGTGCTAAGCCAGTTAGTGTGCCCTATCACTTAGTGGGCGCAAACTACGCCACTAAGTAGTTTGCGCCCACACATCAGTCTCAGTCCCGCTCACTGCGCGTGCAGCGCAGGTGCGCCTATATTAGTGTGCGGTGCGACAATAACGTCACACCCGCTGCCCCTTAAACGTCGCACCAGGTGCGACGATAACGGCGCATCGGGGGCTCCCGAAGCGGCGCATTAATGGGGCAAAAAATGGCTTTTCACACCGGCGCTAACTAGTGTTGGGCGAACAGTGTTCGCCACTGTTCGGGTTCTGCAGAACATCACCCTGTTCGGGTGATGTTCGAGTTCGGCCGAGCACCTGGTGGTGTTCGGCCAAACTGTTCGGGTTCGCCCGAACTGCTGAATGCCCGGCCGAACAGGGCCCTGTTCGGCCGAATACGGCCCCCCTATGGGGTCGCAGGCATAAGGGGGGAGCATGCCCCGATCGCGGGGGGGGGTGGAAATTCCCCCCACCCCCTCCGCTAGCACTCCCCCCTCTGCCCGCTTCCCCATACAAAAGTTTGACGAAAGTAAAATAGTACCGGTGGTGGTGGCTGGCTGCTGCAGTGGCTGGCTGGCACTATGAAGTGACTGAGGAGGAGGAGTCGGAGTAGGACGCGTTGAGGGAGGCCGGGCAGCGGGCGGTTCAGCGGTAGTACCCTTGTGGTACTTCCGCCCTTTCTCTGACCTCACGTCCTCTGCGTGATGACGCATACGAGGGTACGTGTGACGCGTACCCTCGTATGCAGAGGACGTGAGGTCAGAGAAAGGGCGGAAGTACCACAAGGGTACTACCGCTGAACCGCCCGCTGCCCGGCCTCCCTCAACGCGTCCTACTCCGACTCCTCCTCCTCAGTCACTTCATAGTGCCAGCCAGCCACTGCAGCAGCCAGCCACCACCACCGGTACTATTTTACTTTCGTCAAACTTTTGTATGGGGAAGCGGGCAGAGGGGGGAGCGCTAGCGGAGGGGGTGGGGGGAATTTCCGACCCCCCCCCCCGCAATCGGGGCATGCTCCCCCCTTATGCCTGCGACCCCATAGGGCCCCCAAAAGCGGGATGTTCGGGAAGTTCGGGGTTCGGCCCGAACATGCCGAACATCGCGGCCATGTTCGGCGAACGTTCCCGAACCCGAACATCCAGGTGTTCGCCCAAAACTAGCGCTAACACTTAGCGCGGGTTAGTGAATCAAGCTCTAAAAGGAATGGGGGAGGGAACATATTCTACTATCGGCAATTGCACTGCAAAATAAAACATCTGTAAATTTACCAATAATTTACTAGGGGTTAATTCGGGGACACAGACTTCCAGTGCCCTTTTTACATGAACGTCTGTATATTTGCATATCTTATTGCTGCATCTCTGCATGTGGGGCTGAGTGAAGTTTTATGTAAGTTAAATTGGCACAATAACACTTGTTCAGTTATAGTGACAAAATTATGCCCAGATTTCGGAAAGTGGAAAGTGTATTGTGTATAGTGCTCTGCTTTTGCCACAGGAGACCTGGGGTTATATCTTGGCTCTTCCTGTTCAGTAAGCCAGCACCTATTCAGTAGAAGAACTAACGCTCCCTAACACTGCTACTGCCATACAGCCCACCCTAGTGGCCAGTGGTGTAGCAAAGGAGCTATGGGCCCCGGTGCAAGTTTTAAATGGGGCACCCCCAAGCACTCTATACATAACAATTGATATGGCGCACCAAAACCTGCCAAGGGCAACTACAGTGTCAGAGATGCAAGAAGGGGATGGGGAACAGCTTTTTAATGATAACAAGTATTTAGAGCATCTATAGAAGTGATTATTACCAGCACAGGACCAATAGAGAACTATTACTGTGTTTGAGGGAGGGCCCCATGGGTCCCCTCTGGCCCAAGGACCCTGATGCAGTCGCAACCTCTGCAACCCCTATTGCTACGCCACTGCTGGTGGCTGCAACTCTGGCGATTTGAGTCCGCCAAAAGAGTGCCTTATTGTGTTTCCTCTATTATGTCATTTTTGCTGCTAAGGATATGTCATTGCTACTATTTGTAAAGAAAGCACAATGATATACTGTAGTTTTTCTTTGTTTTTGTGATTTGAGAATCTTATATAGTCGCTCCTGTATAGACTCCCACAGATTTCAGATGTACCTGCAGGCAGAAATCTCATTCCGTTTCCTTGTTCTCACTGCTGCCTCTTGATGACAATGTGTGTATGAAGAGCTAGACAATTTAACAAGATTTTCAGCTATGTGAGAGGTGCTCTTATCCCCGATTTTAGCGTTATGTGCTAATCATCAGGATTACTATGCAGAGCAAGAGTTATTTAATAACCAGAATTGTCTCTAAAATTGCCTTCAGAGCCACAGCACAAAACAAGCTTTTGACATGCGAATAATTTAAACACATCTCTACAGCTTTAAGGAGTTGTAAATGAAAAAACAATGGAGAATTAAAGTGCAGAAACTGAAACAAACATATGACCACAATACCTATGCAGAGAAATATCACTTATTAAGATGTAGGTCACTACAGCTTTGCTAATATGGTCAGAACCATGGATGAAGTTCAGCAGGTCAGGATGACATGGTTTAAATGTAAAGGTGGCCATACACTAATAGAGGTGCCATCAGATCGACCAACAGATAGATCCCTCTCTGATCTAATCTGATCAAAGAGGAATCTAATTTTGCCCATACACTGCACACAGGTTTGAATTGATTTCAGCATGGCCTCCCCCCATTCAGGCTCCCCCGGTAAGCAGCAATACATCACCTGTCTGACCTGCGCAAGTCCCCGGTATCCGTGCTGTCTCACTTCTTCCCCTCTTCTCTTCCTGTCTTGTCATGTGACTAACGGAAATTTAAACAGTAGAGGGTGCTCTACTGTTTGAACTTTGGCTTGTCACAGGACGTGACAGGGAGTGAAGAAAAGACTAGAAGAAGGCCAGCCGGAGAGGTGAGACTGCACGTATCCCGGGGACTCGCACCGGCCGGACAGGTGATATTATTGCTGACGCTATGCATCGGGTGTCACTAGCGATGCGCTCCTGACTCGTCGACAAAATTTTCTGTCGGAACCATATGACTGAATCGACTGATGTTGGATGGCATTTGCGTTAACGATTTCACAGCAGATTCGATTACAGTCATCGAATCTGCTGTATATTGGCGGGAATTCAACCCAGTGTATGGGTACCTTAGACATACTTATGTAACTCATGTTGTCAGGGCCTACAAGAGTTTGTTTGGGGCAGTAAGCCAGGATTTTCTCTAATCTATAAGAGAAACAAGAGTGGCACAGTGGCATAGTGGAAATAGAAGATGGGTGAGGTTCACCAAGCCAAGAAAATATTGTTTTGAATGTAAGGTATACCGATGTAGCTGCATTAACCTGAGCTATAAGAGCTAGTGAGTTGTGGCATTAGGGTAGGAATTTCTCTAAGTGAAGCAGGGTCAGCATGGTGGCATAGTCAATAGCACTCCCCTGTGCAGCGCTGGGGTCCCCAATTCAAATCTGGGCCAAGGGGTACTCCCTGCACCTGCCTGGAGCTTGTATGTTCTCCCCATGTCTGCATGGGTTTCCACATGTCACTTCAGTTTCCTCCTACATCCCCCCCCCCCCCCCAAAAAAAAATATTCTGATAAGTTAATTGGTCCACCCCCCAAAATTGACCTTCAGACTTAAGGTGCCTTGGCTATACAATCTTGCCAAATCTATGTAGCAGAAGGGTAAATTGAGTAAATATACTTTGTATAGATAAGTTAGTATTACAGAGAAGGGGTAAGATTGTACAATCAAGATTGTATCATTGATGGACACCTTAACTATGATAGAGATTAGATTGTGAAATTCTCTGAGGGTCAGTTAGGGATGGAAGGTGTCAGTGTTTTATAAATATACAAGAATAATAAAAATGAAGCTGCCCAGACAAAAACTGAAAAGAGACCATGGAAATAAGACAACATTCTGACATGATAGTACCTGGACTATAGAAAATGTCATACACTGTCTTTACTTAGCTATGGACATGTTGACATTGCAGCTCTTGTCCATGAAAGAACATGTAGCACAGGAGCTTGGGGTACCCAGGCATCTCCTGGGCCCACACCTTGAATTGGGTCAGCACAATCTGTATCAATGCTTAGAACTGTAACCAGTATCAAATGGGTGGCAAGCAGAACTGGCGGAAGGCGAACCCCAAGTGGTGTTTAATGTAGTTAGTCCTTTTTTTGTCCACCAGCTGAATTGCCGTCTGTGAAATACTGAGATTGAATACTACTTTAATGACTCTCTGCATGGGTTTCAAGTCATGCCAGTAAGGAACTTAAAGGACAACTGCAAGGAGAGGGATATGGAGGCTGCCATATGTATTTCCTTCTAAACAATACCAGTGGCCTGGCCTGTTGATGATTTTCTGCCTCTAATACTTTTAGCCATAGACCCTGAACAAGCATGCAGCAGATCAGGTGTTTCTGACATTTTTCTCAGATCTGACAAGATTAGCTGCACGCTTGTTTCTGGTGTGATTCAGACACCAGTGCAGCCTAATAGATTAGCAGGGCTGCCAGGCAACTGGTATTGTTTAAAGGGAAATAAATATGGCAGCCTCCATATCCTTCTCATTACAGTTGTCCTGTAAAGCAAGGCAACCTTTCTTGTATGAGATATGCATAACTATTAATTACATCTATGGAAAGCTGCATTATCTTTATAACAAATGTTCTGAAGCTGTAATATCAAAATAAGGAATCCTTGATTTCTATACCACTAAAATCTACTTTAAAAAAGAACAAAAATGTGGGTAGGGATACAATGCATTGTCAGTGCAGTGCAGTCAGGTACAGCCTGATTTAAATATTAGCCTGACTCAAACCAGAATTTGCAAGCTCCCCTTTTGGTATATGGAAGTTGATACCATCCATAGGTAGTTTGTGTACTCTGTTTATTAAGCACCCCAAATAGATCATATTTTAGGATGTGTCCTTAGAGGGTGTCGTACTGTGGTACTGTAACAAGAGTGATATGGAGGCTGCCATATATATTTCCTTTTAAACAATACCAGTTGCCTGGCTAACCTGCTGATCCTCTAATACCTTTAGTCATAGACCCTGACCCTGAACAAACATGCAGCAGATGTTTCTGACATTATTGTCAGATTTGAAAAGATTATCTTCATGCTTGTTTCTGGTGTAATTCAGACACTACTGCAGCCACTTGGCTGCCAGGACTGCTGGGCAACTGGTATTGTTTAACCACTTTGCGTCCCTGGTGTTTTCCCCCTTAAAAACCAGAGCAATTTTCTACATTTCACACTCCTCCCATTCATTAGCCAATAACTTTATCACAACTTACCGGACATAAATGATCTATACCTTGTTTTTTTCGCCACCAATTAGGCTTTCTTTGGGTGGTACTTTTTTGCTAAGAATTGTTTTATTTTTTTTTTTTTATGGAATTTAAAGGTAATAAGGGTAAATTAATGAAAAAAAGTAATTATTTCTCAGTTTTCAGCCATAATAGTTTGAAAATAATAAGTGCTACTGTAGATTAAACCCACACATTTGATTTGCCCGTTTGTCCTGGTTATTACAGTGATTAAAGTATGATCCTAGTAAAATGTGTGGTGACAATATATTATTTGGAAATAAATGTGCATTTTTTCCATTTTGTGTCTTTGGGTTTTTCTTTAATTTATGCGCCACTTTTTAATCCTCCCCACCCCCAAGTTAGCCAGATGTGCTTTTTTATATCCCCCGTCCGCCATAGTTGGCCATATGTGCCTCTGTACCCCTCCCCAGCCCTAGATGTGCCTCTGTAACACCCCCCCCCCCCAATAAGCCAGAGGTGTATGTTTATCCTCACCCCCTCCCACATAGTCAGCCAGATGTGGGTTTTTATTACCCCCCCTCCCCCCATTCAGAACCAGGTGTGTGCCTTTTTATCCCCACCCCCCATTGATAGTCAACTGCGTGCCCTTAAATTAGTGTCCCCCCATGGATACCCAGGTGTTGGCCCTTTAAATTACCTCTTACCCCCAAATACTAGGTGTCTTCCCCCCCCCCCCCCCATGCAGAGTTGGGCGCAGGGAAGCATTACCAGTGACAATCTCTCACTTGACCTTGTTCCACTGGCGATCGTGATCTCCTCCCTGCACTACCGCTGTCAGCCTCACTATGCTGACCGAATCGGGTCCCGGCTTGATGACGTTATCAAGCCGGGACCCGATTCATTCAGCACAGTGAGGCTGACAGCGGGACTGCAGGGAGAGGATCGCGATCGCCGCAGGAACAAGGTCAGGTAAAGATTGTTACATTGTAATGCTCCATGCTGCCCGATCGCAGAATGGAGGGGGAGGGGGGTTATTGCAGGAGATCGGGCGGGGGGGATCGGAGCCCCGGGAAGGGATGCCAGTATAGTGTAGTTAGGGGGAGGGGGGTTAATGAGCCCAGGAGCGTGCTAGCACGCCCGCTGTGCTCATTAAATGACAGCAACTTATATTCACGCCGGGTGGCTTTCAGGAGCCACTTGTAACGACGTGAATATACTGTATGTAAGATGTAAACTGGTTAAAAGGAAATAAAAATGGCAGCCTCCATATCCCTCTCACTACAGTTGCACTTTAGCTGTTACAGAGTAAATCATCAGTGCTTGAAAAAAACATGACTTGCTGGTGCTGCCTAAGGATTGGATCCCATAAAGCAGTGGAAAGCATACTTAGATGGTAATTAGTGTTCCACCATGGGATTTATTCCAGGCAATTATTTCTGAATCCTCATGAAATACTTATATGAATTCATGTTGTGAGGTCCCTCTGTTCCTGTGATGCTGCCGTATGTAGAGGGAGGACACCCACACAACTCAAAGTACAGTCCTGCCAAACAGATATTTTCCAAACACAATGAATACACTACAGGATGCACGCTGATTGTCTATACCAGGGGTCCCCAAACTTTTTCGGTCAAGGGCCGGGTCAGCGCACTTCAGACTGCTGGGGGGCCAGAACATACATAAATTGTTATAAAAACATTACATTGAATCTAGGTATTGATTCCCCCCAGCAGCAGACATTCAGTTGTACGGCGCCGAAAAGCATCTTTGTGCACCAGACAGTGAAGCATACCCAGATGACAACCTGTCGTCTAGTTGGACAGCAGTGTCACCTGATGTAGAATTGGATTGGAAGCCAGCGAATGACTGCTCGCTGGCTTCTACAGTATGTGGATGGGTGATGCCAGCACTGCTATTCTATGTGCGGGCAGCCAATATTTAAAAGGTACAGTGGGCCGCATCTATAAGTTATAGATTTTGTGTTTGGGGGGCCAATGCAAAAGCCTCGGCGGGCTGCATTCGGCCCGCGGGCCTTAGTTTGAGGAACACTGGTCTATGCAGACCCAATCTGGATCCAATACTAGTCATTTTAATACACAGAAGGATTGCCCAAAAAGCCTTATACCATTTTTTGGGGATATTAAATAGTCTTTTGAGCTTGATAAAAGATTCATACTGTTGGCACATTTTAAATCTAACCTGTAGATAGGGGCATAACTAGAGGGGAGAAGCCCCTGCCCTGAGCTGTGGGGGGGCCCAACTACTAAATTTCCCTTCCTCCTATACAGGGGACTATATTTCAGATCAGGTGTTTTTGTGGCTACACTTGTTATGGGTTTGAAGATCACGATGACCACGCTTGTTTTATGACCCTTGTTAGATGAGCCCAAAGGCCGTGGAGGGCACCAAGGGGAGGCAAGGGAAGGGGTGTGAACATTGGAGGCCCCATCAAAGTTTCTTTGGGGGGGGGGCATGAATTGTAGTTACACCCCTGCCTGTAGGCCTTAATAAGTTTGCCCAACTATTGGGGTAAAGCAAGCATATGTGCAGGTCTAGCAGGCAAAATGTCTTAGCAGCTACCTTACGAGGCTCATGATGGTAGGACCCACACTGTGCCTCTTATTCTTTCACCATCAGTAAAGACCATGAATGTGTATTCATCATAAGCTGACGTTTTTGTAGGTGAATCTCTTGTCTTCCTGCTGATGTACATAGGCACAGACTGAAGATGATGTCACTGTACAATCCTGATAAGGTGCTGTTAGACAGTGGGCATATCTCACAGATGGCAAAGCAATCAAAAACATCTTCTAACCGCCAAAAGACTGTTATGAAAAGGGAAGTGCAAGGATAGCTTAGCTCTTAGCAAGCATTCAGTTGGAGAGTGAAACAGAGTCTAGGAGCTGAAGATGGCTCTTTATATAGAAGAGGGCCTGGCTACAAGGGGAGAGAAGGGACAAAACAATACTAGAATGCCTCAAAGGGTTATTCATAGTTATCTGGGTTTAAAAAGATGTGTCTTGAAATTCAACATCTTTAGCCTCACAACACCTCAATCCAGAATATAGAAAAGTCTTATTGGGAAAAAAATCTCCTGACTTAACCTTTTGTGGACCACGTGTAGCAAATCCTACGCGGCACTTGTGGCTGCCTAAGCCTGATGTGGCGTAAGATTTAGGCCACCTGCCAATTGCACTCCTGACTCGATTGTGCGCACCCGAGAGGGGAGATTAAGCTGTCATATGACAGCTGATATCTCCCCTCAGCGATCAGGAGCCATCGCGATTGGCTCTTGATCACGTGATCAATACGATCGGCGGATCGTAGTGATCCCAATTGGCAGTGGCGGTCTGAGGGGAAGTAGAGGATGGGGACTCACCTTCCTGACGTTCCCCCGACGATCGTCACTCCCCTCCGCTCTGGCCGGCATCCCCACTCACCCTGCATTAAGTGTCAGGTCCTTAATGACGTTATCAAGCCGCGACCCGAAACTTAACTGCAGTGCAGGCGAGGATGCCGGCCAGAGCGGAGGGGCTAAAGCCACTGGCGGACATAAGGCCGTGCAGGCCGTGCAAGCACACGAGGGCCCATGAAGTTCCGTTGTTCCAGGGGCCCATTAGGTATTGCTTTTTTTAATTTTATTTTTTTTACTTTTTATTTCCCCTGCGGGTCCCACCTCCTATCCTCCCTCACTCACCTCGGGGGGCCCCCCTCCCAGTATGCGCGGCGGAAGAGTGGCAGATATAGGAAGGCTCCGGCAGTTCCAGCAGACGCTAGAGGTTCAGCCGCCAGGTCCACGCTGTCTCCTCTCCTCTGTATGCCGCTTGCACTAAACCAGGAAGCAGCGAGCGGCATACAGAGGAGAGGAGACAGCGTGGACCTGGCGGCTGAACCTCTAGAGTCTGCTGGAACC
The DNA here is from genome assembly GCF_040937935.1 of Hyperolius riggenbachi. Classification (NCBI taxonomy): domain Eukaryota; kingdom Metazoa; phylum Chordata; class Amphibia; order Anura; family Hyperoliidae; genus Hyperolius; species Hyperolius riggenbachi. The sequence continues at coordinate 219,647,298 of NC_090653.1, forward strand.
AGTGGAGCCTTCCTATATCTGCTGCTTTTCCACCGCGCATACCGGGAGGAGGGCCCCCCGAGGTGAGGGAGGGAGGATAGGAGGCTGGCCCCCCACTCCCACCAGGCTACCTACCTACCTACTATTTGCCCACCCTCCTTCCCACCAGACTACCTACCTACCTACAAGCCCACCCTCCTTCCCACCAGGCTACCTACCTACCTATTAGCCCACCCTCCCTCCCACCAGGCTACCTACTATTTGCCCACCCTCCTTCCCACCAGACTACCTACCTACCTACAAGCCCACCCTCCTTCCCACCAGGCTACCTACCTACCTATTAGCCCACCCTCCCTCCCACTAGGCTACCTAACTACCTACCTATTAGCCCACCCTCCCTCCCAACAGGCTACCTACCTTTTAGCCCACCCTCCCTCCCACCAGGCTACCTACCTACCTACCTACCTATTAGCCCACCCTCCCTCCCACCAGGCTACCTACCTATTAGCCCACCCTCCCTCCCACCAGGCTACCTACCTACCTATTAGCCCACCCTCCCTCCCACCAGGCTACCTACCTACCTACCTTCCTATGGATTTGCCCACCCTCCCTCCCACCAGGCTACCTTCCTACCTATGGATTTGCCCACCCTCTCTCCCACCAGATTACCTACCTACCTATTTGCCCACCCTCCCCCCACCAGGCTACCTACCTATGTATCTGCCCACCCTCCCTCCCTCCAGGCTATCTACCTACCTATGTTTTTGCCTACCCTCCCTCTCTGCTACCTATGTATTTGCCCACCCACCTATCTATCTATCTATCTATCTATCTATCTATCTATGCCCAATTTCCAGTGCATGGACAAGCCAATTTGCCGGTCAGCTACCCCTGCAGTGGATCTAGCACTTGCATAGCACCCGCAAAAAAACATCTTGGAAGAAGCCACCCCTGTTTACAGTACACTGTCCTGTCTTCCCACTGCACCTCCTGCCTCCTAGCTTACTTACCCTCTGTACTAGGTTCCAGCCAGGTAGTCTAGATTGCATACTGCCACTGCAGACTGCACAATCTTTGGCTAGTCAGTCCTAGATTGATTTGAATTTGCTCCAGTCAGCTCCACACTTCAGTCAGAAACATCTGATTTGCATTCTTGTTCAGGGTCTATGGCTAAATGTATTAGAGGCAGAGAATGAGCAGGACAGCCAGGCAATGTGCATTGTTTATAAGGCAATAAATATGTCAGCCTCCATATCCCTCTCACCTCAGGTGCGAGCCTGTCAGGGGCGTAACTAGACATCACTGCGCCCCCCTGCGAAACTTTGGATGGGCCCCCACCCCCACCTCCCTCGCTTTCTGCACAGGAAAAACTGAGGACCAATGTGTTTTCCCCATGCAGATTAAACACTTAGGGCTTGATTCACAAAGTGGTGCTAACAGTTAGCACGCTGGTGAAAAGCCCTTTATCACCCCTAAACTCAGTTTAGGCGTGATAAGTTTAGGTGTGATAAGTTTAGGTGTGATAAGTTTAGACGTGATAACTAAAGCACCAACTGGGTTAGCACCGCAGTGCACAGCTGATCAAAAGTTTTGCGCTAGCAAAATCTTGTGCACTTCGCATAAGAGTTTAATGGCGCTGCTTTGCGTGCGGGACTTTGCGCGCAATCTAAACTTATCTAAACGTATCACAGCTATACTTATCACGCCTAAACTTATCCCGCCTAAACTGAGTTTAGGCGTGATAAAGGGCTTTTCACCAGCATGCTAACTGTTAGCACCGCTTTGTGAATCAAGCCCTTAGACTTAAAGGAAATGTCAGGCAATCTATGCTACCCCTAGTTCTACTTACCTGGGGCTCCCTCTAGCCCCTTGCAGCCGACAAGTCCCTCGTCGCAGCTCTGCTCCCAGTACATACACACACAGCCATATTATTTTACTACATGGGAGCACATGCTATATGGGAGGAACAATAATGACATGCTGATATAGTACATAAGATATAGTATTCACTGTAACTTTGCAAAACATTCAAAATTTCACTGATTGATACTGTTATTACGGGATCTTGCACTCAGTATGAGACAACAAGCTCTCAATGAGGCAGTGAAAGCCAGACATCAATCTTACCCACTCCACTGTGTCTGTAATCAGACACCATAAGGTCACTAGTCTGTGTGTTATAAGAATCTAGGAATCTCTTCTGAGGAATTGCTTAATAAGGGTCAGTCTACAACTTTTTTTGAACCTGTGACTGCTTTGTTTGTAACATTGTACATAAAGTCATCAGAACATTGCTGCAGTGTGAGACAGATGTTTTTTACGAATCCTAGGGAGCAGGGACAGATTCCAAAGTATGTATGATTCCTTATCTGTGTGGTGGACACATGCAGTCAATATAAAAATGGTACAAGAGCAGAATACTTTTTCTCTCCATGCCCTTAGTTGTCAGTCTCTCAAACTTTTCCCCCCACGGAGCCCCCTGTGGCTTCTGGGCCCCCCTGTGGAGGCATCCTTTGCAGGGTCTATTGTTACTCCCCTGCAGCCTGTCATGTCATGCTCTGTTTTGATCAGGGCAGTGGAGTCGGTATAAAAATCTTCCGACTCTTCGGTTTATGAAACCACGACTCCGACTCCAACTCCGACTTCGGGTACCCAAAATGGCTCCGACTCCTCGACTCCGACTTCACATCGCTGGTTTTGATGCAGGATTGGGGTTAAGTTTTGCTTTTGTTCAGTAACCAGTATAATGCAGATGTTATAATGCAGATGTTGCCATAGACTGTAATGGTAAATCTATGCAATGTGTAACCACATCCAATTTAGTTATGGCCCCACCCACTTTTAACTGCCTGTCAGAGGGCCTACAACTGGTATTTTGCACAGGGGCCCGCTGATGGCTGTGTCTGCCACTGGCTAGAGCTGCTCATCGCTGAAGCCTGGCAGGGGAGTAAAGGCTGCTGGCAAAACAGGGGACATCTGGCTACACTGGGGACACCATGCCTATCTAGCCAGACTGGGGATCCGGCTGCCTGACCCCTTCCCCCCCACCCCACCCCCCATGTAAAATGGCCTGGTTCTTAAGGGGGTTAGGCAGCCATTCCCCAAAGGATTAATCAAGGTGTCATCTTCCCACACCTTACAATGATAGCTGTAGATGGCCTTCAAGGTAAGCAAGTAATAATCCATGACTCTTTCAAAGTAAACCTGTGAGGTTATAAAATGTAATGAGGCTTCCCACATCTTTCTCCACCTCACCGTTCTAGCGCTGAGTCCACCAAAGGGCAACTGCATTGCACTTGTGCAATAGCATGCACCCGCTCGGGCTTCGGGGGAAAAAGACGAGCCCGATTGGTGCCATGCTACTGTGCATGTGCGAGCCATCAACAAGGGCTTGTCAACGGTTTTGTGCAACGCTTGATCAGGCAAGAGGAGGAGGACGGTGGAAGCCTCTGGAATATCCAGGGGAAACCCTCTAATAAGGCAAGTAAAGAATTTGCCAAATATAGATCCTGTGGTAAAATACTCCCAATTTTAACCACTCCATTTGTGAAGAACCCCCTCTTACTCATGTGGTTTACCTGCCAAGCATTTCTTTTGCCCTTGGGTGTATTTATACATGTTAACCATGTCTCTGAGTTTCTTTTTTTCCCAAACGAAATATCCAACCATTCTCAGACCTTCCGTGTGTAACAATGTGTGGTGTTTGGTGCACCCTCGGAGTATTCAGATTATTGGTGACCCGCAGTATCACCAACAATGCTGATAAATCCGATTCTGTGGTGATCTGCGGAATCACCAATAATGCAGATATTTATACGTAACTCTGGATACCGGGTATGACGACAGTGGAAAACCCACCACACTGATATCTTTAAGAGGACTGACCACCTCTAAAAGAGAACGCAGTGTGTGCGATTCTGCGACTAGATGACGTAACGCTAGAATTGCGTTCCCCAGCAGCAAGGATATACTGGGGAACCACTGAGACCTCCGCAAGGAGGGTTTCAGCAGAATAAACCCTTTAGTGGGAGAACCACTTAACCTCCTTGGCGGTATGAAAAATACCGCCAGGAGGGAGCGCAGCAGTTTTTAAAAAAAATAAAAAAATTTTTAATCATGTAGCGAGCCGAGGGCTCGCTACATGATAGCCGCTGCTGAGCGGCATCCCCCCGCCCGCTTCGATCGCCTTCGGCGATCTCCGATCACGAAATCCCGTTCATAGAACGTGATTTCCTGGAGGGCTTCCCCCGTCGCCATGGCGACGGGGCGGGATGACGTCACCGACGTCACTGACGTCGGGACGTCATTGGGAGTCCCGGGCCACCCCTCGGCGCTGCCTGGCACTGATTGGCCAGGCAGCGCTGGGGTCTGGGGGGGGGGGGGGCGCCGCAGCAGATAGCGGCGATCGGGCAGGGGCCGGCGGCGATCAGAGTGCTGGCGCAGCTAGCAAAGTGCTAGCTGCGTCCAGCAAAAAAAAAATTATGAAAATCGGCCCAGCAGGGCCTGAGCGGCACCCTCCGGCGGCTTACCCCGTGTCACACACGGGGTTACCGCCAAGGAGGTTAAGGGAGCAAAGTCAGATGGAAACAGTTCGGTAACAAACTGGCTGTGAGGTACCGAAACGTGAAACAAAGAGCAGAGTCAGAAATCTAGCCAAGGTCAGTAACGAAAATCAGATAGGTGGAGGTACAAAGTCAGAAAGCCGAACTCGTAGAAAATAGACAAGCAGAGGTTCGGCAACGGGAGATCAGAAAATGGCACAGATAACAATAGTGCTTGCGAATATATTGGCCGAAACCAATATATGTCGCAGATCAGGAAAGTAACAAATCTGACTGTTGTGGGCTAGTTACGGCAAGCCGCACTTGGCCCACGATGGTACTGACTGTCAGATCACTATCTGGCTGACTATTAGATCAACTGACTGGCTGACTATAACAGAGATCAGGTTACATACAGATATACAATAATCAGGAAAACAACAAAGACTGACTGATGAGAGACAGGAGCCTTGCTCCAGCTAGGACTGTCTCTCTCGGATCTAGCTAAGGTCTGAGGGCTATCACAAAGTAATGCTTACTGCAGACAACCTGCAACTGATAGAATGCCTGCTTTTATAATGTGCTGGGCTCCAATAGCCCACCCAGCCAATCAGCCAATCACAGCACAGCTCAAGGACCTTGCAGCACAGCTCAAGGACCTTACTTAGGTCAGCTGACCAGCCGGTCAGCTGACTCTACTTCTAAGAGTATAAAAGGCTCTATTGCACACGCGCACAGCCCCTACGGGGTCCAGACTGGATTGAGGATAGATTTGGTGTGTGACAGGCCCTAAGGCCTGTAAGGGAAGAAACGGACCACAGCCTCGATGTAAAGTACGCCGAGAGGCCTATGACCGAACGGTGGATCGCACTGCCTATTGAGGACGTTTCTCCGCATTCCGCATGCAACCCTGTGGTGGATGGTGCCGCTGATGCGGACGCGGACAAACCTCCGCACAGCCCCTACGGGGTCCAGACTGGATTGAGGATAGATTTGGTGTGTGACAGGCCCTAAGGCCTGTAAGGGAAGAAACGGACCACAGCCTCGATGTAAAGTACGCCGAGAGGCCTATGACCGAACGGTGGATCGCACTGCCTATTGAGGACATTTCTCCGCATTCCGCATGCAACCCTGCGGTGGATGGTGCCGCTGATGCGGACGCGGACAAACCTCCGCATTCCGCTTGCTGAATGCGGTCAGGCTGTCGTCTTATGACAGTACCCCCCCTTTCAGGCGTGGCCTCCGGACATGCCTCACCAGGTTTCCCGGGGTGTGACTCATGAAACCTCTTTCTTATCTCCTTGGCATGCAGATCTCGAAGGGGAACCCATGATCTTTCCTCTGGTCCATACCCCTTCCAGTGTACCAGATACTGAACTTTATTGCGTACAATGCGAGAATCCAGGATATCCTGGACCTCATATTCCAGTTCCCCATCGACCACCACAGGAGAAGGGGAGCTGAGTCTACCCTAACAGCAGACACCGTGCCTTTTGATTAGTTTAGTTGACCATTTTTATTAGTGATGATTGTAATGTGCTAATTATGCAAATTTAATGTAATTTTTTACAGTCATTGCCATACATAATTATGATTTGGACATTCAATTGGTTTTGCATAATTAATTCATAATTTCTCATGATTACGCAAAATTGTGTGCAATTTTGTGCCAACGTTAGCGGTTAATAGCGAAGTACCAATACATGCTATGGGGATCTCCATTGGTTTGCAAAAGACCAATAGGAGTCCTCAACAACAGGAGGGTGTCAGGATCTCTCCTGTAGCATGTTCTGTCAGTTGCAGTGGAACTGCAACCGGGTAGTTCTGACTTATCTGCTTGCATTCAGTTGCGCATTCGCAATAAGTCTCATTGTCATTTGCAATCACTCTGCAGTTCAGAGCAGCTCAGGATGCTGTCATGATTTCTCCTATTGCTTGCTGCAGTTGAACTGCAGCCAGATAGCCCTGGATTTCCTACATGCATGTTGTTGCATAATATTGCATGTATTTATTATGAGAGTTCTTTTTCACAGTCAGCTAGCAGCTTGTAATCAGCCTAGCTCAGGATTGAATGATTACCATTCAGCTGTGTGGGAATTTCCCTTCCATTTCAGACTCCGTCCGACATAGGGTACAGCTACTATAGTTGTAGTTGGGTCCATGCTGTGAAAGTTGTTATTGTAAAATTGTATAATGCCTTGCTCTGTTTTTTCATGCCTGTTTCTGTTCCTTTACTGCACTCGCTGGGGTCAGTAAAGTCCACTATCCTGATAGCTTGGATTCTGCCATCACTACGTTGGTGACTGGCAGTATTCCTGCTAGTCTTGTTTCTGGGGACGTAACTATAGGCTGCGGTTGCTATTAGTTACGCTCCTTCCTGTTTGTCTTGTTCGTGCCAGTATGGATGCTTGCTGAGACAGCGATTAGTCTTGCAAGCATTCTGTCTGTCTTTCTGTTGCCTGACTTGTTACTTAGCCAGAGGCTCAGGCAGCAGCCGTGCTGGGCAACAGTCAGTCTGTCTGTCTGTCCATTGTTTGCCTTGTTACTCAGATCATTGGCAGTACGGCATCGCACTGCACAACCATTGTGTGTTGTTATTTGTGGCGGTATCGGAAGCCCAGAGCTGCAGTTGCTCTTGGCAATCTTGCTCCCTTGTGCATTACTCCTGTGGCAACCTGTATAGCCTCTTCCATTACCCAGCTACATAGTCTTGTTGCTCTTGGTGGTAAGACTGCTTTCTGCATCAGCTTGTATGCTTGCGCACCTGAGTCCAATTAGGGCCAGCTAGTGGTGTGCCAGGCAGGGAGAGGTTGAGGGTCAGCTAGTGGTGTGCCAGGCAGGGTCAGCAGGTGAAGAGCGAGCCCTCCAGTCTTCAGCATACATGCTGACTCAGAAAGTATACCCCCCAAGCATTACAGAGGGATTCTCACTGGTTCATGGTGGACAAATGAACATTCTCCCTGTTGCTAGGGAAAATTGGTCTATTGCAAACCATGGGGGGCCCTGTGCTCCTGCCAGCCTCCTGTCCATGAGCTTTGGGACCGAGCAGAGGTGTAAGCAGTGGCAGAACCTATGGACACAGGATTATGGTTGTTGAATGCTGCGATCGAGGCAGACACACGGATGGATGTACAAAGCGGATGGAAAATAGTCAAAGGGGACATGTGTCGGAGCATGTCATTTTGTATCTGCTACAAATAGCAACCAAACCTAAAGCACATGAGGGATGTGTTGGTTCTGCAGAAAACATACAAATGCATATACAATAAACAACTTTTCATATAACAGTATTAGGAATGAAACTCTAAATATGGGGACAGCAGAGGTGGTGACTTTGTCTAGGAGACCTTGAGTCAGGTAGGAAATATGTGAAGATGGAAGGATACTGACCTTACCAGAGTCCTCTTCATATCAGTATTGAGTGGACTGCACATTTAAGGTAGCGTCAAAGAGAAACTATGGATCTATAAGATAACCAGCTTGCAGCCAGCATCAAGCAATGCTGACAATGTCTGTTTATCTTATTATTTAGGAAGGACAAAGTATAACCTATAAACAATATACTACGCACAAACAAACATAAGAATCAGGAGATTGAAGATAATCAAGATGATATATAGACAAAAGAAGAGGTAGGCAGTGGTATAATTCATCTCAAACACTCCGTCCAGCAGATCTGAGCTGATATTCTTCTGTTTCACAATGAATTCTAAAACAGCTTGATATACAGTGTCTTTCTCATTAACACCCATCTCTCTAAGGACGGGACTGAAGCGGCAACGTGAGAGGGGATCTGCAGCTCTCTAAGGCAGAAATTAATGTGTTAACCCTTACAACTCCATCCATTAGATCCATACCATAATTTGGAATTCAGGAGCCTTTTTACCATCTAGTTACTGAATACCTTGCACTGAAGGCAAATACATCAGTATGTATATTACTTGTGCGCCGCAGGGGCTTGTGTGCTATTAATTGTTATAGGAGCAATGAGGTCAAAATAACGTAAGTGCTACATGCGAATAGATATCAGGTAAAAGTACAGTATATAGCTAAATAACTAAATTATTGTCAAGCTATACTCAAAACTATGTAGCTCCAAACCATTATTTCTCTTCACATTTGCTTCTTAGTGCAGCAGGTCAGGGGAACATTCCTCTAGTTCATGTAAAAAGAGAACCGAGAGCCCAATATAGTGTAGTAAGTATTGACAATTGGGTAAATGAAACAAGTATAATACAGTGGCTTGCAAAAGTATTCGGCCCCCTTGAAGTTTTCCACACTTTGTCACATTACTGCCACAAACATGAATCAATTTTTATTGGAATTCCTCGTGAAAGACCAATACAAAGTGGTGTACACGTGAGCAGTGGAAGGAAAACCATACATGATTCCAAACAACAGCCCCCTGAGTCAATACTTTGTAGAACCACCTTTTTCTGCAATTACAGCTGCCAGTCTTTTAGGGTATGTCTCTACCAGCTTTGCACATCTAGAGACTGAAATCCTTGCCCATTCTTCTTTGCAAAACAGCTCCAGCTCAGTCAGATTAGAAGGACAGCGTTTGTGAACCGCAGTTTTCAGATCTTGCCACAGATTCTCGATTGGGTTTACATCTGGACTTTGACTGGGCCATTCTAACACATGGATATGTTTTGTTTTAAACCATTCAATTGTTGCCCTGGCTTTATGTTAAGGGTCATTGTCCTGCTGGAAGGTGAACCTCCGCCCCAGTCTCAAGTCTTTTGCAGACTCCAAGAGGTTTTCTTCCAAGATTGCCCTGTATTTGGCTCCATCCATCTTCCCATCAACTCTGACCAGCTTCCCTGTTCCTGCTGAAAAGATGCACACCCCGAGCATGATGCTGCCACCACTATATTTGACAGTGGGGATGGTGTGTTCAGAGTGATGTGCAGTGTTAGTTTTCCGCCACACATAGCGTTTTGCATTTTGGCCAAAATGTTCCCTTTTGGTCTCATTTGACCAGAGCACCTTCTTCCACATGTTTGCTGTGTGGCCCACATGGCTTGTGGCAAACTGCAAACGGGACTTCTTATGCTTTTCTGTTAACAATGGCTTTCTTCTTGCCCCTCTTCCATAAAGGTCAACTTTGTGCAGTGCACGACTAATAGTTGTCCTATGGACAGATTCCCCCACCTGAGCTGTAGATATCTGCAGCTAGTCCAGAGTCACCATGGGCCTCTTGACTGCATTTCTGATCAGCGCTCTCCTTGTTCGGCCTGTGAGTTTAGGTGGACGGCCTTGTCTTGGTAGGTTTACAGTTGTGCCATATTCCTTCCATTTCTGAATGATCGTTAGAACAGTGCTCCGTGGGATGTTCAAGGATCTTTTTGTAGCCTAAGCCTGCTTTAAATTTCTCAATAACTTTATCCCTGACTTGTCTGGTGTGTTCTTTGGACTTCATGGTGTTGTTGCTTCCAATATTCTCTTAGACAACTTCTGAGGCCGTCACAGAGCAGCTGTGTTTGTACTGACATTAGATTACACACAGGCGCACTCTATTTTGTCATTAGCACTCATCAGGCAATGTCTATGGGCAACTGACTGCACTCAGACCAAAGGGGGCTGAATAATTACACACACCGCACTTTGCAGTTATTTATTTGTAAAAAAATGTTTGGAATCATGTATGGTTTTCGTTCCACTTCTCACGTGTACAGCACTTTGTATTGGTCTTTCACATGGAATTCCAATAAAATTGATTCATGTTTGTGGCAGTAATGTGACAAAATGTGGAAAACTTCAAGGGGGCCGAATACTTTTACAAGCCACTGTATATACTCACAAACCAGGGTTACCTCCAAGTAACCACTGTACAGGCAGGTGAGGAGATTAGCCTTTCCTCACTCAGGAAGAAGTCACTCTCTGTAGACAGGAGAAAGAAAGGGGTATTCCCCTCCACCAGGGGTGGATAGCAATTATAACGTAATGAAGAACAGAGGCGTAAACAGGATAAAATCAATTCTTAAAACTTTTAAAATTTCTTAGGAGGCAGTGGTGGACTTACCCCCGCAAGCAGACACAAAAACTGTGTATTCAAAACAATCAGATTTATTGGTATACTCCAGGGGGTTTTGCAATGCATTTCACAGGTATATTCCCGCTTCCTCAGGCAATAAAAAATAGGAGTACACATAGTACAGTCTCAAGGTCACGATAAGCACTTATCATGACCTTGAGACTGTACTGTGCGTACTCCTATTTTTGGGATTTGGATGGCATGGCTACATTCATGGTTTGATGAGGGAGTAAATGGAGAGCTATAATGGACAATGGAAGGAATCCTTTAGTGTTTTCTTCTGCACTACTGTAATCAGGACATCTCAAACTGGCACAGATTTTATTTACAACGCTAGACACAAGTCAAGAAGATATAGGCCTTAGGCGGTGTGTATGAGGGTTAAGGGGCAGATGTCTCCTTAAACTAACTTTGTGACACTGAAAAGTAAACAAAGAATGAAGTTGTATTGTAGGCAGCTACTGCTCAGTTTTAAAAAGAGAGGATCCAACAAGCCAATGCAGTGCTCAGAGAGTGGTTACAATGGTAAGGGTGTGCTAAGTGGTTGGACACTGGTCCAATTCAATTTCTTGCCCAGATCCCACTGGAGATCAGTAGTAAATAAAATGTCAAATCATTATACTCAGGGCCTGATTTACTAAAACATTTAAAGACATCTTTAAGCATCTCCAGTCGGCATATATGGCAAGTAGGCTGAAGATATGTAGATAAAACAAATCAAACAATGAGTAAAGAATACCTCCTACTTACAGTACCTACTAAAGGTATGACCCCTGGAGGCATGCATTAAACGTCTACTGGCTTTTCAATAATCCCATGTGCCCAAAATCAAACTCGAATTGAACCGATATCAAAATGGTAAATATAATACAATACTGTTTTTTCTTTGTTGAAGACATGTGAGACCCCATTGGCAACCTGTTATTTATAACCACTTTACCATTACCAACAGTCTATACTGCATACAGGAGTGCTGTGACTTCTGTCAACTTACCTTGCTCTCCCTCCACCTTCAAAACTTACCAGCATTCTAGCATTTTGCAGACTACAATAAACCCGTTATCTGAAACTCAGGCATGCGGAAGTCTCACCTAACCGGCATGCCTGAGGGGGAAACTGGGGGTAGAACTTTCATTAGTTGCAGAGCAGTGCAAGACAGAATCAACTTACTGAACCTTGGGCGCCATCTTTTACACTTCCTGTAGCTCCCAGCGGCCTTCCATGTCCATGTACAGCTCCTGGCATGTCACCTGACCCACATTAGGTCACATGTATGCTTCGGGAGCCTTACAGGAAGGCCCCTGAGATCTGCATAAAGTGTAGAAGACGGTGCCTGAATAGGTAAGTTGCTTCTGCCATGCACCTCTCTGCACAGTAAGAGGGTAGTTTTATTTAGCGTCGTTTTATTGACTTCTTAAGCAACTGGCAAGCACACATATCCGGCATCAGGCAATTTCCCCCCAATGCCAGATACTAGGGGCTTTACTCTACTTAATAGTTGATGTTAGCATTGTTTCTAGAAAAAGAACTAGAATCTATTCAGGGTCTGCAGACTCCTTACAGAGAGCCATCTCAGAACATCTTGGTCTAGTGCAGGGGTCGTCAAACTTTTCCGGCCCGGGGACCGCTTCCTGACCAAATTTTTCTCCGGGGACCGGGGGGGGGGGGGGGGGGGGGGGCGGCGGGAGGGGTCAGGGGGAGGATGTGGGTGGTGTGCGGCCTAGTGGACAGTGTTGTGCGCAGCGGGTTATGGGGGGGGGGTTGGGTGCGGCAGCATGACTAGTATAGTTGCCCCGGTATAGGGAGTTTAGTTGCCCCAGTATGGCTAGTATAGTAGTATAGTTACCACAGTATAGTGCCCAGCATGGCTAGTATAGTGCCCAGCATGGCTAGTAAAGTGCCCAGTATAGGTAGGTAGTGGCCCAGTATAGCTAGTATAGTGCCCCAGTATGGCTAGTATAGTGCCCCAGCATGGCTAGTATAGTGCCCCAGCATGGCTAGTATAGTGCCCCAGCATAGCTAGTATAGTGCCCCAGCATGGCTAGTATAGTGCCCAGCATGGCTAGTATAGTGCCCCAGGATGGCTAGTATAGTGCTCAGCATGGCTAGTATAGTGCCCCAGCATGGCTAGTATAGTGCCCAGCATGGCTAGTATAGTGCCCAGCATGGCTAGTATAGTGCCCCAGCATGGCTAGTATGGTGCCCCAGCATGGCTAGTATAGTGCCCCAGTATAGCTAGTATAGTGCCCCAGTATAGCTAGTATAGTGCCCAGCATGGCTAGTATAGTGCCCAGCATGGCTAGTATAGTGCCCAGCATGGCTAGTATAGTGCCCAGCATGGCTAGTATAGTGCCCCAGGATGGCTAAAATAGTGCCCAGCATGACTAGTATAGTGCCTAGCATGGCTAGTATAGTGCCCCAGCATGGCTAGTATAGTGCCCAGCATGGCTAGTATAGTGCCCAGCATGGCTAGTATATTGCCCCAGTATAGCTAATATAGTGCCCCAGTATAGCTAGTATAGTGCCCAGCATGGGTAGTATACTGCCCAGCATGGCTAGTAAAGTGCCCAGTATAGGGAGGTGGTGTTCCTGCGGCCGCCGCTTCTGTTACCTTATGAGCGGGCGGCTGCTTCCGGATTCCCCCAGGCGCCGCTCTCCTTCAGTATCTCCGATACAGCAGCAGCACGTCTTGCGGAGGAGGGAAGGAGGCGGGGCAGCGGCTTCCTGTAGCGGCGATATGCTACGCCGCTACCATGGCAACCGCTGCCCCGCCTCCTTCCCTCCTCCGCAAGACGCGCTGCTGTTATCGGAGATATTGGCCTCAATTCACTAAGCTTTATCAAACACTTTATCAAACGTTTGATAATTTACCTCATGGGTAAAATCTAATTTTGACTTCAATAAGGTGTTATATATTTATCGAATGCTTTATTGATAAAACGTTCAATATATCTATAACACCTTTGTGAATTCAAAATTAGATTTTACCCATGAGGTAAATTATGAAACGTTTGATAAAGTGTTTGATAAAGCTTAGTGAATTGAGGCCACTGAAGGAGAGCGGCGCCGGGGGGAATCCGTAAGCGGCCGCCCGCTCATAAGGCAACAGGAGCGGCGGCCGCGGGGGAGAGGGGGGAGATGACAGACCCGCCGCGGCCCAGCTGGAAACTGCCAACGGACTGGCAGTGGGCCGCGGTCCGGTGGTTGGGGACCCCTGGTCTAGTGCACATGAATTTACAAAATTAGCTGAAATGCCTTTCTTGGAATAAATGTTGATCCAGGCGTCCTCTAGTGCAGGTCATATGACAAAATGCAGGTAGAAGGATCATGTGATTGTACTCTGAAGGGGTGTGTGGGAAAGACATTGAGCTGTCCCCTAAGATCACATGATCAATATTCCAGTTGTTGTCTACAGTCCTTTATCCCTCCTAGAAATATACATGGTCTTGGGCAAAATGGTCAGGATAAAGGAAATGTGTTTTTTTTCTAGTGCCAGATTTGTCTAAAGCTTTGTTGAACACACAGAGTTTTAGCTTGGGTGAGTATGTGTTGTGCACATGTGAATGTGCAGCCCAAAACATCCCATTAAAAGCATGCACAATGTGGTAACTCTTTTGAAAGCCTTCTATCCGGGCACCCCCACCATACCAGACGTACCCTCAGTCATAATGAATTATGAGCTCATAACACATTGAATATGTTCAGCTACAACATGGGGAGCAACATCCCCTACAAACTCAATATATCACCCAATAATTATCGAAAAAAGTAATCGAAACAAGTGGGTGTAAATCTGAACTGTGCAGAACGGTCAGAAAATAAGCATCATATACTAGAACCAAAGCAATGACCTCAAAATAACCGCACCAGGACAGACGTTATCAAATACAATAATACATCCTTTATTTGAAATTACAAACATTAAAAACAATTAAAACATGATATGGGAATATATAAACCCACAATATCGGAGAACTGGCGGACAATAAAGTGCTAATGAAGAATATAATCATTCTCAAATAACCTGTGCATGGCACTAGAAGTGCATAACGCTATAGTAACACATACAATGACATCAGATATATACATGTGCAATAGATGTCCCAAGTCAACGCATGAGACCAGTGAAAGTAGAAAAAAGAAATGGGGTGACCAGGAAGAGGGAAGCAATCCCCTGAGCCGTGTAAATGTGTATTAGAGAACGGCCAAAGGCCAAATAGAGAAGTGCACAAAGAAAATAAGTGAATGAGAATGATGAAAGAGGCAGAGCCAAATGCTGAAATAGTGGATGGTGATGGATAAGATCCTACCAGTGTAATGTCTCCACGGGTCCCCACCGCCGCTATCGCGATTCGCCACCTATAATGTGGCTTTTTCAAAGCTTTTTTGTGCTTCGAAAAAGCCACATTATAGGTGGCGAATCGCGATAGCGGCGGTGGGGACCCGTGGAGACATTACACTCATAACACATTGAGTCGGTTTGACCGTGTAAACACTGCCTAGGCTGGTCTAGACTGAGGGAGAGACAGCGTCCGGCTTAACCAAATGAGGGGAAAAACTCCGCTGGCAACAAGAAATAGAAGGAATAATCTTACCACTGTCTTAACTCAGTGCTCCAGTGCCTTCAGAAAAACTGCAGTCACTCCACAGAACAGTTTCAGGGTGCACCTTCTATGTCTCGGGTCGTAACAACAATATATGAGCCAAGACCACTCAGGCAGGCATCATATTGGCCACACTTCTTTGTGACATGGTCCAAATCACCCCAGAACAGGAGGAGCGCTCACTCCAAGATGTCTCGAGGAGACACACACATGCGTGGGCAGCAGATCCCCCTACATGTTTCGCCCAGACAACCCAGGGCTTACAACTCCTTGAGAAAGCCCAGGGTTGGCTGTCCAACACATATGTGTGTCTACTTGAGACATCTTGGAGTGAGCGCTCCTCCTTCCAGCACTGAGCTGGGGGCATGGAGGCTGGCTGCATGTGCCACCCTGCTGCCACATTATTATGTGAAACTGAAGTCTCCTTTTAGGATAGAGGAGATAGTGTAATTCAGGGTCGGACTGGGCCACAGTAGTACAGTTTTTTTCACTCGATGGGCCCCCCCCATCCAGGTCTCTAGTGGCCCCCCCCCCTCCTTGTCTGATAGAGCTCCAATTGCTGCCTGCAGCACAAAAATTCTCTTCTCAGTGCTGTAATCACTCATGCTGAGAGCAGTGGCGTAGCTAAGGAGCTGTAGGCCTCGATGCAAATTTTACAATGGGCCATTGTCTATATGCAACTGAAACCCTCTCCAATTACTAGCTGAGTAGCTCAGCTTCTGTTTGAATTAATCACTGCAGACTAGGTGTCATGTGTATGTGCACTTCTTGATTGGCTTACAAGCAGCCTGCAGGCTTTATATAAGCAGCAGAGAACTGTCTGGGAAGTGAGTATCTCCTGTGTGTTTGGTAAGCTCCATCCCTGTTACCAACAGAGTAAAGCTGTCATTACCCAGGGACGGATCTAGGGGGGGGGGGGGGGGGCAAGCGGTTATCTTGCCCCAGGCGCAGTTTGTTGAATTCTTAAAAAGGCGGCAAAATTTGGATGGGAAATGGAAGTTTAGGCGCCAAAACCCGACCTTGCCCCAGACGCAACTTGGTCTGGATCCGTTCCTGTCATTACCAACCCGAAAACTATGCAGGAACTGTTACTTTAGTATACGTATAGTATAACTTATCTCACGAAAAGCCATTTCCACCTAAAGTCCACGTTTCCCTGAACACTGTAAAACTCCATTTTAATATGCACTGTGCTGCCATGCGGAACGTTCGTCCATTTTCTCTTTCCTGTGATTAAATTCCAGTCTTTAGCCCTTCAGACGGTTTAGGGGGTGAGCACTTCTCAAAGCAACCATCATGCCAAAAACAGAGTGATATTTACACTGCTAATAACATCTGCAGGATAAATATATTTGCTTTTTCTACTTCCATCAGCTCCATAAAATGGCTCGAGGTATCAATATCCAATTTATTCCTACCCACGGCATTAAGAGAGCAAATAATATGGTTAGCCTGTTGCCAAAGCAAAATTTCTGCTGGCCTGTAAAAATATTGAATCTGATTAATTTTGTTTAATTAAGCTTTATTAACCTTAAATCCAGGATAAAGTATTGCTGAAGTAGTCAGAGGAAATCTGCAATGTTCTGACTTTTCCGTTCCTCATCTTACACATTAAACATTGACTCCAAACTCGTAATTGTGGATGTGTTTTCAGAGCAAAGCAGCCAGTGGGAGGCAAAAAGAGCATTTAACAAGATGATTGCGTTCCATGTCTCGAAATACACTTTATATACTGGAGGTGGTAATTAAAGGGTTATTGTAGCCTTTGACATCTTTTTTTTAGACTTAAATGTTAGAAATAACCCTATGGAATGAAACAAATAATTGTGTGCTCATAAGCTAGGATCAGCCAATCCCCTTCAATGAAAACAAAGGTGTGGTCGGCAAGACAGCAGAGTCACCCAGAACCAGGAATTCACCTTATCAGTTATGGCAGCCTTGGCAGGTACTTTTTTAAGCAGACCTGGACTCAGAACTTCCTCTTTGTCTAAAGAATAAGCAGCAGCCTAATTACCTTTGAAGAAAAACATTTCTTTGTTACAGCCTAAAGAACTCCTACAATAAATCTGCAGTGTGCCTACTTCCTGCTTCCATGGAAGCAGACAAAAGGTTAACATCCTGTGTGTATGCATTAGCTGTGTCTGTGCAGGACTGCCGAATTTCCGTGCTGACACAACTGAGAGATCAAATAACACTTATGATTACTTGAAGATGAGGGAGAATAAGACAGGCTCTTCTCTCTAAAAACACACAGGGTGCATTACTCACTGTTTTCCTTGTTTCCTGTGTAAGAGTTTAGATCCACTTTAAAGTGAACCAGAGAGGAAACACCCTCATGTATTTTACCATATATATCAGTGGGAAAATTAGAGAAAACACCTACCTTGCTATCCGTTTCAGTCTTCACTACTCGGCCTGCTTGTTAACAGTCCTGATAAAATTCCCGACTGAGCATTCAGTCTGGCTTTGCTATAATGACTCAGCTATAATGATTCCTAAGCAGAGCCAGAAGGGGGCAGGCTTGGGCTTGAAAAGACACCAGAGAAGACAGACTCAGCTATAAATATTCCTGAGCAAAGCCAGACTGAATGCTCAGTCGGAGATTTTATCAGGACTGGTAACAAGCAGGCTTAACAGTGAAGAATGAAACAGAGAGCAGGGTAGGTGTTAATGTTCCCACTGATATATATGGTAAAATACATGAGGGTGCTTTGTCTCTGGTTCATTTTAAACAGAAGATGAAAATTCTCTTCAAGGAGAAAAAGTGAATGGGATCAGGCCCAAAATATCTGAACTAAAATGAACTCGCTGTCCCCCAGGGAAGTTATGCTGCCTCCGGGAGGGGTCTGTACTGCGCATGTGCGAGCAGACTCGAGCGCGCACTTGTGCATGCGTAGTACGGAGCCGCCCATC